>NC_052137.2:23070069-23379069 GCF_016086655.4 Lepeophtheirus salmonis | reverse complement strand
TCGGGGATTGTTAAAATATCATCTAAAGAAACATTAAACAATACAAACACATATAATGATCAAATTATCGTCAATTAATACCAAAAATGTATTTCAAATACCATTTAAAAATCCAAACTCTTTCAGAGATGTGGTTGCCAATTAACTTTTAAGAACCTGATGTCTCAAGCTTTCACCTACAATCAATAAGAATGTTCATTTTCTAAGGGGAAAATGCGAATGATGAGAATGCAAGAGTAAGACATATGTTATTACTTAATAGACCCTTGTTACTATCAGCTACCTCATTGATGATTTTTTTTAGGGGGAGGGGGGGACTGAGAGAAAATAAACTACTGCTATAAAGAGGAAAACCTTCTGTATTCTAAATAGCAAAAGTACAGTAAAATATTATAATTATATTTAAACTCATATTCTTTTATTTTATTATGAATTTTAAAACAATTTTTAGAAAAAATAGACAAGAATACTTACTTTAGATGGACAAGTTAACACAACGACGATCTATTCATTAATGAGGAAAAAAAAAAAAGAACATGCAACAACAGTTTTTCCTTTTATAATTTCAAAACTTAGTTTTGTCCCCTCATAATTGGTCAGATGGAGTTGCAATAATTAAGTATAAGTAACATTATAATATTATGTATATACTGCATTAGACCTAGGAATCGTCTTTCAAGTTCATATACATAAAGTATATTTTCCTTTTCTATGTACGACCGAGATGTGAATCTAAACACATTGATTTGAAGAGAATAATTGACCCGTTGCCGATTGAGCTACGCCACTCCATGTGAGCTTCCATGTTCCATACTTAGTTTTTCATGACTACAATGTTAATTCTAGCAATCATCATTTGGTGTTTTAAAAATTTGCATAGATACGATTATGTGCTATGTTAAAACAAAACAAATTATTGTCTTTTTCTGAACTCTTACTTTAATTGCATATAATTCCCTCATCCATAGATTTCCACTTCTGCCTCAGCCCATGAGTCAATAAAATCATAGGAAAGCGTATTTCTTCGAAGTTATGCAATACTATTTTTTTTTTGTCTGTGAAGTAAAGCATATAGTCTACTTTAAGCATTATGTAAGCCTATATTGAATTCAGGAATTGGTAAAATTGACGTCACATAAGCTTGATAATGTTTGTAAGTGATTTTAATGTTTAGGTGGGGTAAAAAGGTGCATTCTTCTTTTTTAATTCTTTACGGATGATATTTATAGGAACATTGTACACCTCCATTACTGTGTGTAGATACTTAGTTGGCTTAAATACTTTTTTTTTAGCAACCCGTGTAGAGGGGATATTGTCGGCTAAAAAATATAGCTCATTGTCAAAATATCAGTTATTCTTACAATTTTCATGTCTTTCTTAGCTTCTGTAAGAAGGATATTTTGACTTCTAGGGTTTTCTCTAACTGGTCTGTTTCCTACAATTTCTCTCAAATAGATATTCATCATCTTGTCCGAGGGAGCAATTTCCTTCCTGGGAGAAACTTAAGGCATGTGATCGCCATTACAAACTTTTTATCCATAAAAATTAATTAGTTCTAAAAAGGTAAATTCGATGTCGCTAAAATAAATTAATGTGAAGATATAATCAACCAAAAAAATCCCTTCCACTAATTTTCTGCAAACATTTACAAGGCTAATTTAATTATGAGGAAGCATGACAGATATTAAAATTTACACTTTTTAAATTTCAAAAGTTTGATCTCTGATTCTAGTACGTTAAATCTACATGAAATCATTATTACTAGTCTATCATTATTTACTTTATATAGCAATCATTTTTTGTATATTTTTTCTTATTTCCTTGGACTTTTAATAAGTTTGAGTCAATTTTTCATTAAAATCCAAAATTTACAAGATAAATAACTTATTTTCTTAAAGTTTAACTATGATATCAAAAATAAGAAAATAATTGAGATCATTCAATGAAGAGAGAAAAGAAAAATTTTGGTTTTTGTTTTAAGATTTTCTAGTGGATTATAACAATGGATTTTTTTTTGTTCAAGAATAACATAAATTCAATTAAAAAAAATAAGTAAATTTATTTTATAATTATCCACTGTGATATTATATGTACAAAGCAATTACGTAAATAAATAAACATTATAGTTTAAAGTTATATAAAACCCAAAATAGCGTATTTCATGCAAACAGTGTATTCTTCTGAGGGAATTAATTTAAAATTCAAAATAATGAATAAACCAAAAGAAATTCCAGCAATCAAAAGTACGGGTTAGAAATTCTAAAACTTGTAAGGATTAACTTAAGTGGCTTCTTATCTTGGAGTAATCCCAATGTATAGAAATTAACTTCTTTTGCTCCTAGGATCAATCACGTGTCATCGGCAATGGGGATTTTTACGAAAAAGGTTGTATATTTTGCAGCGAATACCACAAAAATAGCTCTCATTCGTAAAGGTATATTGGCTCATAGGATATAAACTCTCCAGAAATTAATGCTTAAGAGTTTAATAAAGCAAAATCAATTGTTTTAGACTTTTGTGGAGACTGCTTCTTCCCTTGAGATAATTTGAAGAGTATAGAAGCCTTGATTAAATTCAAAATTTCCAGACACTTGAGGTTGATCAAGATGAAGCTTTACAGAATTTTGACATCCCTTCCATCCACAAAGGCATGCAGTATATTGTTATAAATTTTCCCACAATCTTTGTATTTTTATAAAATTTGATACAAGTGGCAGACATCTGAAAATGAGCCGTACATTTCCTACTATCTGAAATATACATCAGTTAAGATAATATTATTTTTCACCAATTTTTTCGAAGTCCTAACAAATTTAAATATTTTTTACAAATATATTGAGCTTCGCGTATTGCTTCAATATAAGTCATTCTAGCAACAAGAAAATATTTTGTCACTCTTTTTAAAAGATAGTAAAAACGACCATTGTAAAAGGTGATTTGAGCTTTCAGGTCATGAAAGGTTAAATCATAATTTACAGGGCTTCTTGTTCTAATTTCTTGGGAGTGCTAAGATTCCTAAAGAAGACAAGGTGTTTAACCTTGCCTCGGATTATATCCAGAATAGAATGACCATAGAATAAAGAAACAGCTGACCAAATAATGAGTTGTGCTTCTTCCCAAGCTAGGGACTGAGTAGCAATTTTCTCTCTGGTGAGGTCAGTACTAATCATGAGTCTATGGTAGAACTCGCTAAATGATACCTATCTCCTCCAGTCAACGTCTGGTTCCCTTTACTTATCGATACACCCCTTGATATATATTTGCGGAATAATATTAATTGGAAGTGATATTACTACTCCAATGAGTTATTTAGGCATTTTTATGGGGGTCAAATAGCATTGATGAATTAGCTTTATAAGCCACTCTTGTTCCTCTTTCTTTACCTTCATTGCAAATTGAGGATAAGCATAGGCATTCTATATAACTAGGCGAACTACTTGTGCGATATGTTAGATCCATTCTTTTCTGAAGAATCAAATTTCTGCACCTAGAGAGGTTTGGTAAATAGCACAATTTATAGAAGACCATTTCAAAATATGAACGTTTTAATACAACCAAATTATGCGCAAGATATCATTTAGAAATAGTAGATAAACAATTATGTAAAATTGCCCTCACAGTATTACAAACTTTTTGGAGAAAAGTATCTTAATAGCTTTAAGAGCATGACAATGACTTATCAAATCGAACGCCCTACTAACGTCCACTCCTATAGTAGCTCCATATTCTTTTCTAGTACTGCCTGCTTCAATTGCTGCTCGCATGTTTCGTGAAACATCGGAAATTTTCCTTTTCTTCAACAAGCTCTTCTCAGTATTTTACTTTATATGGGATCAATTTGCAAAGCCAAAACTCTCGATAAATTTTTTAAAGAGATATTAAATATGGTAATAGGCCTTCAGTGATTGAAGTCCGTTTAAAATTTAAAATATTCTATCAGTTTACTTCTAATTAACACAATGACATTCATTTTTACAGAGTTATAAATTTTTATTACTCCTTCTCGATTTTATATGAAAAATTATTAAAATACACCAAATTAACTGGCTTTTTCGTTTTCTTTTTTATAATTTGTTAATTGGTCAAATGGAGTTATTGAACTCAGAATATAATTGAAGATTAATATGTACGGGTTGGGAATTGTATTTATTTCCATTTTCTCATGGTTCCTTTCAGCGGATCTAATCAAACATCATGAATGCTAACCTGCTCTGCTCTCCTCTATGACATTCTTCGAATTGTCAGGGTTACCAGATTCATTTTCGGTTTCTGGTATATTCACATACCGACAGGTCATGTTTTATGTATCAAAGTTTCATAATTAATATGCTCTTTATAGGAAAGAGCGAGTAGCGAACTAAATCCCATTGAATTCAAAAGAAAAATTTATTCCTAGTGAGGTGTCCTTTGAACTACATCGTTCGAATAATTTATGTTATATTTATGTATTTTATTTTTGTACAGAAAAAATGACTGTAAAGATAAGGTGATACTGATACTCACGACTATGGTATTTCTGAATTAAGACCTGTATTATTATCAGGTGCCCGTTATATGGTTAAAGGAGAGGGGGGGATGAATTATGAGAACATTCTACTACATTTAAAATAGCATTAGTGCCTTGAAATAAAAGAAGATTGAGGACACACAACAACCATCTTTCCTTTTCTAATAGAGGTTGATGTTTTGGGATTTTTTCCTCATATAAGTTTACCATTAATTTTTTGCATAATTTTCCAAAGGGATTGGGATTCCCGATTTCAATTACCCTCTTATATAAAAAAGTGGTTGAAGGATATGCAAATAAACGACGGAATATTTAAATCTATAGATACAACATAAGTACTTTAAAGCTTTATTGAATATAATTTAATGCACTTGCAAAACAAAGAATGTAAATATATATATATATCCATACATCAAACATATTATCTACTTATGAACTTACTTTACTTATTAGGAATTTTTTCGTCTGTAGCATCTTTTTAAGCTTAGCAACGTGCATTTTTTCTAAATACTGTTGGTGATAAGTGAGTTATGGAATATGTATTGTGATAATACAAAAACTTAATACTTACAGGATTTTAATAATATGATACCATTTACATATATACTTTTATATACCAGTATGGTATAACAATTAAATATTATCCCGCTGAGTTCAGCGGAAGAGATGGAAAAAAAGTCCTTGATACACAAAGAGGGGATTTTAAATCCGGAAAATTTCAGGATAATGTATATTACAGTTGAATTCCCAAAAATAATTCATCAACTCACAAAGATTGTGCTCTTATATGTATGTGTTCATCGATAAATGCATCACTCAAAAAAACACACATCTAGCTTCAACCACAGCCCTGAACCAGGCCTTGAACATAGCACAGACCTTGGTGAGGAACTCCTCTGTGTTTACAACTTTGTCTTACACATAGTAGTTTAAGGGCTTAGATCTGGCGAGCTTGGAGACCACATTTCCTTTGTCCAAAATATAAAAGTCTTAAAAAGTTGGGCTTGCCGGAATAAATCCTGTTCCAATTACCCAATTTAGATTAACAGCACCAATTATTAATTTATTGTAGTACTCTGAATCTGTTAACATCAGTTAAAACTCTTCTATATCATTACCATATGGAGTTATTTGCGTTCTTTGGCGTTCACCCATATGGAGGTACACAATAATGGCTGGATGCCACTAGTATTCGGAGGACATCTCAAGGATTTTGTACTTTTTCTTACAAAGTTTTGTCAGTTAAATCCGAAGAGCAGACTTTCTTAATCATAGATCTTAAGGTTGCCATGATAATGAAGTTTAAACGTTTTCCAGATTTGAAATCCCGACATTGTAAAGAGAGAGGGATACAGGGGAGGAAATATAAAAAAAAAAATTAGGAAAGTGCCGAGGTTAAATTATATTCATGCTCCTCTTAGCTGGGCCTCCATTCCAATCCACTATGGTAGAGAACATTCTATTTGACTATTGATTGAGAAGAGGTGGACTCAAAAAAGCCTTGCCTCTCTTTTGTAAAAGGTTTCCTTATACACTTATTACAGATTATTAACTTACAAGATTTTGGATTAATCGACGCTCGACGGGAATCTAACATGCTCGTCAACCCTTTGTTATAATTAGTGATTTGAAAATTTGTCTGGCGAGTGTATACTTTTTTTAAAGTGTACGTCAGTAGCCTACGAAATATTAGTGGGCTCATTTTTGATATATTTTGAAAATGATTCAATTAACAGATATTATGATTTTAAATGTATTATACATTTTAAGACAATACCTTAGGCAGGATTTTTATGCTCCACTTTAATCCAGCAAATTTAACATATCTAGTTACAGCATATATTATCAATTTGAATTCCATCCAATAACTAAGTACGTAAAAAAAATATTAGGAAGTCAAATTTTCTTTGTTTTATTTTTATTTGAAATCATACACTTATGAATATCCAGCATCAAATTTTAGAATAAATATCATCGTAAGTCGAACATAATTTTATTTACAAAAATCTTATGGCCTTGTCAATTTATATTTGGAGGAAATTTTTCATCACTTTATTTCTTAACAATTCCATAACAAGGTTTAACAATTGCATACATCTATTATTGGCTTGCAACAGTAGCATATTATTTTCCCCCACTTTTTCATGTAAAAAAGTTAAACGTGAAAGAAGTTTAGACTTTTAGAACAATTGAAAATGTCAATTTTGAACAAAATAAATAAATGTGTAAAATCAATGTGTGAATAATAAATTAAAGTGATATATTTGAAATGAAGAGCTTACTCACTTCGGATAACGTATGTTTTGTTTTGGTCACGAAATTTTTGTATTTATTCCTTTCTTTATCTGGTTTTGTAATTTTTTTAACATGGAAATCCGCCCCCTCCCCATATCCTAATATCACATTTAATAGTCTTTGTTCGTACTAAAAGTTTTTTCAAATCTATTTATATATATAAAATAGGGTGCATCAACCCCCCAAGTCAAAAAATATTGTCTTAGCGGTAAAATAAAAAGGTTCTACCCATAATAGAAACAGACTTTATCAAATATATTTATGTTAAATAAATTTTACTTGGCCCACATTAAGCATTTTGAAGTAAGAATATTGTCGTATATGGTTATCTTACTATTACAAACACAGCTATACATTCATTTTTGAATCTAATAGTAAGTAAACATAAATTGCTATGAAAATTATCACTTTGTAAATTATGTATTAACCTTTGATTGATTTATTTTGGACTTTGGTCATAAAAAAAAAACAAAGTTCTAATATTTTTTCATTAACCTAAAAAAAGGGAATTTTTTTTGATATGTTATACATTGTGCAAAAAAGTATCAATAGGAAATATATTTCTTATGATTTAAATAACTTTTGTCTCATTTATTTAGTTTATGGACATAAATTTGTAATATTCCCATTTTTTACCATTGATGGTTGCACGGTATATGTTAACAAAAATTGATGAAATTGAATTGATGTATTTCTTACTAACTAAAATTAAAACTATATATTTTCTAGGACGTGTAAGTTAACAATAATAATATTAAACACATAATTCTGGAAAAAAGCAAGAATGAATTTTTAGCGTTGTTCTCAATAGTAAAATTAACATAAGTATAATATTTTCAATTAAAAATGCCTGATGTGGGCTCAGTAGAATTTATTCGAATTTAAAAATATCTGATACTTTGTGTTTTTATTATGCAGTGTTTGCGGAAAGTTCTGTTAAATGTTTATTAATGTACTAATAATAAAACTATTTACATAGGTTCTATATAAGTATAAGTTGACACAAGTTTCAAAAGCATGTGACATAACTTAGCCGCCCTTAGCCATCACCAAAGTCCCTCTGGAATGGACTTGCAAAAGAGAGGGGACTATCCTGTTGGAAGGTATATCGCTAATTTTGGAAGTGCTGTTAGGCCCTAGGAACAAGACCTTTCTCCAGGATGGTGCTGGTGTACTTCTTGGTATTTATATTCACCCCGCCCCTGACAAACACCAAGGGGGGCTTCCCTATCTCAGTCACCCAAACCACCCATCATATGGTTACTGCACTCTGTTGACTCATTGGTCACCCATTCACCTTTTTTGGACAGAATCCGATTATTTTGGGATTTAAAAGCCTTCCCTGTTGAAAATCTTCTACTCACTGAACACAATGTTGGGAGCCCTGCCAGTTCTCAGATTCTAAAGAATGACAATGATTCTCTAAAGTCTTTTTGTATTTACCTTGCACGACAGGTGCCGTTGCCTCTTCAATTTGTAGGGATACATCCCATGTTATCTTGAATAAGGTATCTTATTGCTGTTGTACCGGATGAGGACGAATAGTTAGTGCCCGCCAGACACAAAATATTAAAATCGAAGGCCAAGGCATCAAATGAATTCGACAAAGTAAAGCTTTTGGGTGGTTATGAAGGACACCTAAAGGATGATTTATATCTCATAAACTGAGTATTTAGCTTCAAACCAAATGTAAATTCTTCTTCTGAATACAACACAGGCCTTCCTGATAAAGCCAGTAGACCTATTGACCCAATCTGTATTAACGACTGCCTTTAAAGACTCTAAATTTGGATGAAATTTAGCACAGGAAATCCTCTCAATTTCTCCCTTAATGCTGAAATAAAGTGGGGTCAGGTATGGCAACCATATAGGTAAAACCTTTTTGTCCAAACCCCCTCTGAGCCTAGATTATTGAAAATATACTGCTGAACGAAATATGGGCAAGGACTCCATCTTGCATCCATATGAATTCCCGAAGACCATAGATTGCCTCAAGACGTGGAATAACTTGATTCTGAACTACTTGCTTGTTGCTCTTAGCATTGTCACTTCCGTTCAACCACATGAGAGAAAAAGCTTTCCCATCACTCCCAACCAAACTGTGGCTCATGTGGCCGGCAGGATGTTTTGATTTGCTCACCAATCTATCAGAAGGATTGCCAGAGCTAACTGAAGAATTTGTTCCCCATCTTCAAACACCGTTCTAGCCTCTTTTTGCACTATTCTCAGGCTAACAATTCAACTATTGTCTTCGTAAGAGACTTGAGGGTCAAATCCTTGGCCAAAAGTAGGAACATTGTCTTAAGTGATATACCCTGGTCTAGAGTACGCTTGTGTGCTCTTGTAGAAGGGTTGGCTTCAATTGATGCTTTCACTTCAGCAATTTTTTGCAAGTGTTCTTACTATGTGAAACTGTCCAGTGTGTTAGAGATCCTTAAAATTAGGCCCTTTTGCACAGGCTCTTCTTGAACCTCCAAACAGTGTTTATTTGGATTCCAAATACCCTTGCAATACTCCTGTTTCCTCTCCAGCCTAGATCCGCTTCATAATTTTTTTGCACAACTGCTCCATTGTCAAATATCTCAATAAGGTGGCGGAATCAAAGCAAACTTATATTGTACGTAACATTAATTAAGGTTTCATACAACATCTCACAAAATTTGGACTTTCGACATGCCACAATGAATAACAAAGGTATGGTGCGCCAAAGTCGTGCTCCATCTACTTGTTCCCACCTTGTACACATCTTGAAATCCTTGCCCATCTTGGTGAAGTTCCTCCTGTGAGTTCTTGCAATGCTTACTTTGACGTCTCTGGGCGTCCTTCTTGACCTTGAATTACCTGATTTGAGTCTTTCCTTAATAGCTTGAGTCTTCTCGAATCTCTCAATGGTTCTCTTAATGAACATGAGATTTATCTCCAGACTATTCAGGTTCCTCAAGATGGCTAGTCAAGCCTTGCCCGTCATGTACTCCTTGATTATAGCCTCTCTCTGGGCGTACATTGGGCTTAACAAAACTGTTATTTTATACAACAATGTTTGTTTTGATCTATTTTCGACGCAACTAGAGTTGAAACATAATATCGCACAACCTTACATATAATTATATTATATAAAGTTAATTTAACAAGACTTTTTATGGAGCGTATTGGTAGAAGGTTTTCATGATACCGCCAGGCAATATTTTTTACTTCGAGGATCTGACGCACCCTAATATATAAATAATGTTGTTGTTTTTTTAAAGTAATATAAATATATGTGAAGCACACACAATTTGAGGATAAAATATATTTTCAGACTACTTTTTCTCTTTTCTAATGCAGTTATTTAATCTCAGGAATTAGGATATAATAGACAAAAGTCTTATACATGTATTTACGTGCATGAGTTTATATGAAAATATATAACTCACATTAACTATGATTCATTTAATTCTCTACAAAAGATGAAATTAGATCTGTAAAAAAAGTAACTTAATTATTTATAAGTTTATGAACGTTTGCAGAAAAGTGAAATAAGTAAAGCACAAACCTTTAATAAAGAATAAAAAAAAGGAAAAGGGGGAAAATAAAAGTATATAATGTTTCATACTTTTTAATGTCTTAATGTGCATAATTTATATACGGTTAATGATTTATATAAATTAGTATCAAAATAAAAATCCTATCCTTTTTGAATTCATAATACCCTTTATTAAATCATAGCTAGTCAACTCATAAATACAGCTGGAAACACAGTGCCTCTTTGAATAATTTAGGCTCGGTGATATGTATGTAGGTTATCAATTTCTTTAACCTCTAACAATACTTTAAAAAACAAATTTTTCTGCTCAATAAGTTTGAAGTTATTGTCGTAATTAACACATTGTTACCTTTATTGCAAATCGTAACCCTTCCTCCAACAAGAAAGTTTTAACCATTTTGGATATGTAAGTGTTAAGTAAGTTGCTGTGAGGGTTTTTGCGATTTATTTTATTTTATTTTTAAATATATTCTCTTTATAACACTACACACTATTCCCAGCAATGATCTCATCTCTGTTACTTTGTTGGGAGAAGTGTGTCGAGTTACAAGGAGACTATGCCGAAAAATAAAAACTCAAAGACGCTCACATCAACTCACTCAAACGACTTTTACATGGGTATAATAAATGGCTGAAGCTTTGCTGAGTAACTGTCAACAGACACTAGACAGATGTGAGTAGTTTTTATTTACAAACGCTGCCATTTTCACGTTGAGGTCTGAAACTTTTTAGACCACTCTCGTACATACAAACTTCATGAGTAAAGGAAATATTACACCGGTTAAGATATTCTAGTAAAAATAAGGCGGTAATTTATGGTCCCACAAATAGAATGGGTGTTCTATTCGATTTTGCACATGGGTGTTAATTAAGATTCTTGGGGTTAAAGCAGATATTGTATTATAAGGTCGATACAATAAAATAACGTGTTAATTTACTTCTCTGAGAATATCTCCATTATTAACTATATGTACCATTTTATTTAGTGATTGGAGCTAACACTTATGTACAGCAATACATTTTATACATCTAAGGTAGGGTGGTGTCAAATGGAACAGGAGAATTGCAGTATTTTACCTCAAGCACACTCACCATCAAGCTTCTTTGCTACGTACATACTTGCCTCCAACATATTTGCCGTACCACATACTTGCTGTCCGCACATTTGCCGTCAAAATTTGTAATCTAAATATTATAAAGTAAATATTGATGTGTTACTTTTAATTTTAATTTTTTTAATTAATCGAAAGTACAGGTGAAGAGCAAAAATTATTGGACGACTTTAACTACATACATTTATCGAATTGACAAAAAGTGTGGACAAAAAACTTACTGGAAGGTGTGATATTAAGAAGTGGAATGCAAAAAAATACACACTCTTTTAAACGATGGAGAATTCATCGCTACGAAAATATGGTGTGATCATTATCTTCCTTCTGAACAAGGATAACCAAAGACCTTAAAAAATATCTGGCATGAAGTCATTGGCTCCTAATACCTAAATGCCATCTCGTTTAGTAAAAGAAGAATCAATGCTCAAAATACATTATCACTTCTTTCAAAAATAAATAATATCTCAAGAAACATAAGGAAATGGCGATCCAAAAGAAATTTTGTCCCTCTAATACTGGCTGGCCGATGTGGATATCCAATTCCTTATGAATACTCAGTTTTGGAAGGTAGTGTTAACCTTTTATTACATGATAATGGAAGTAGCTGTCCTCGTTATGTATTAATATTTTATACAAAAACACGGGTTAGAAGACCCCTGAAAAACACAACTTTGGCTTCCATGTGGAACCTTTAGAAAATACTCTAGTGTATTTTATCAGATATTTTCCCGACATGTAGTTATTCAGAATACAAGTATACAATGGTTATTTGCACTCCTTCCTGGCAGGTTTGTAGAGGATTATAAGAACATTTTCCGAATATTAAAGGAACCCCGACCTCAATCTCTCCAATCTAATGATAGATATAGAAAAGTCAATTTGGAACGCTTTCCAGTGATGCAAATTTTGGATCTATTTGATGAGCCAAATTATTTATTGTATAAGATTTATTTTATAACTTTTCAGGCCCAAAGTGCTGGGTGGCAAGTATATAGCACGACATACAAGTTCGAGGTAAGCATGTATGACAAAAAAAGCTTGATGACAAGTGTGCTCGGAGCAAAAGAGTTGCAAGGAGAACGTGTTTGAGGTAAAGCTGACTGTCACCGTGGCAAATGGCTGTATTTTATCTTTCGACTTATATCTCTTTAGTTTCAAATATTATTTAATTGTAAATTTTTTAGTCTAAACATATATGCTTTATAAATTATTTTAAGAAAAAATCACACAAATTAAAGTTCTTGAAAGTCAAAAAATAAAATTATTTTAAACTTCATGTATAGACTAATTCCATAAATTAAATCAGTGATTATAGCGACCTATAAGGTCATTTCTTAATTATGCTACTCAAAAAATCCCTCTTTATAACGTGGAGTCAAACGGGGATTATATAAATAATAAAATTAATATATGGGTATGTCAAATATAATTGTGGTGAGCTTCAAAAATTGTTTCTAATCTCCTCTCTCCGTTTATTACTTATACATCCTTGATTTCATTGTTTCTTCGGATTAATATATTGTTTCTTCCTTGATAAAATATAATCTCCATATTACATAATAGATGTTTTTTTTTTTTTTTAATTGATTTAAAAAAGAAGTTAGCTTAAACAAAATAAATTATAGTATCAAAATGTAAACAAAAGTTTTAAAATGAAAATAAGTTATTAAAAATATTCAAAAAAGTATGATATACCCATTTGACCCCACTCATGAGGTCAAAAGTGTAATTGAATTTTTCCTTTACTTTAAATTTTCTAGATTGCTTTTATCTTCATATAAACACTGAATAGATAAATTCGATCGCTAAGCCTTGTAATACTCTTTTAAAAACATGAAAAAATTGAAAAGTTTACCCAATTTCTTGGGACAAGCCTCTGAACAAAAAAATACGGGCATTAAACTTAACCCGACCCTATAAAAATATTGAAAATGTTAATCTTTGTAATAATAAGGATTGTAATATAATATTTATTGGGAGTTGTTCAATAACAGCTAAAAAAACGAAAATGAGAACTCGACATTTATACATTTAGAGCACTAATAGGAAAATAGGGAGAAGAAGAAAAATCGACAGCTGAAAACATATACATTTCAATTTCCCCTCTTCTTAGTCTTTTCTTCATATTAATTTATCCTTCTTTACTTTAATTGAAGTCAGCAAAAAAATATGTTCTAAAATATTGACTCTAATAAATTATACAATTTATTTTAAATATAAAAATCTGTGCTTTTAGTTTTTGAAGCAAATGCTCTCATTTCCTTTGTTATATGGAAAATAAATCATAACATAAGTATATCGTGAAACTTTCGTTTAACAACAAACTTTGAGTGCATGGGGCAATAGGACGGTCTTTGTTGTTTTGGCGGTTAGCCAGTAGAGTTAAAAAAACGGCTACAATCAACGAAGTATTTTTTCCACAATGTGGAAAAAGTAGAGTGTTCTGGTTGCAAACCTTGCCCGACAAGATAATGTTGAGATTACTAGATTCCAAAACCTGTACAGATCTTTTGCCTGGAGATGAGATTCAGGAAGGAACTTGTGAGGCCATTAGGCTGGTCACAAGTTTCTCCTCTATTCACATCACCATGTAAATGACCTGTTTGTTAAAGTAAAAAGCTACATATAAACTAGACATTTCGGGCATTTGTATTTTTGACATCACCTCTATGAATAAATGGTATCATTGTTGAGGTGAATATTTGCAAGAGATTTATGGCTAATTGAAAATTTGGCAGAGACAATTTAAAGTAGGAATGCGACAAAATTTTGTTAAAGAAAGTTTGCAGACATTATTTAAAATTTTTTATTTTGTTTTTAAAAGTGAAGAAATATAATGTTTTGAGTAATATGGATCATTGCTTAAAACTTATGCTAAGCATTTAATGTTATAATAAATACTTTTAGTTACCAAACAGCTCCTAAAGCTGAATAGAATAGACACGGAGATTGATAAAGTGGGATGGAAATTGAGCCTGAGAACTCCATTTACCCTTTCAATAGAGAAGGATAATTACAATATCGTCTATATACATCCACAGTCTTCACAAAGAAGTAAAAAAAACAACAACCCAAGTTCGGATCGAAGTCCCCCTTCCATCTTTTTTATGACTGTGAGAGAATGATACCTGTAAGGGAAGGGAAAATTAGGGATACATAGAAATAGATTCAAAATAAGATTAGTTGATTGCTATCCCACCGACGACTCGGGTTCAACTAAAAGCCGACGCAGTAATCACTAAAGTTATGCGTATATTATACTTTTGGCCGACTATAGGCTAAATAATAAAGACGTTAGGACCAGAGAATCTCGCTTACAGGCAATTGAGAGTGTACCATTTTAGAATATAATGTTTATAAACAATGGTCTGTCAAATTTGGCTAAAAATCCTCTCTACTCGGCTATATTCACTCACATAGTACCTTGACTATCAGATCTTTAGCAAGGTCTATATTTTTTTTTATTCCCCCCTCCCATATTTGTTACCTACTGTAGGTGTAAATGATAATTGTATGTCATATTAATATTACCTTTATTTTCTCCTTAGTAGGTTTAGTTAAAAATAATTAAATTGATCACTTTTTTCTTACTTGAAAAAATAAATAGAACAAAAGTGAAATTTCTTCAACGTATTAGGATTAAAATGCAATCATAAGAATTAATTAGATACAAGGATGCTCAGGGCTTGTTACAATTATCTTTTTAATAAATGATATATGTGAAATTATTGATAAGTCACATTTGAAACGTTCAAAATATATTAAATCTAGTCCGGTGAAACCTTACAATTAATCAAAATCTGTATTGTGATTAAATGTTCTTTTTGTTTAAATAAGTAAATAACAATAATAATAAAGTTTGATTCATTTTTATCAATGCTTCGAACTTTTACACAGTATTTAAAGCTGTAAATCTTTAAAAAAATATGAAAAAAGTAAAAATTTTCAACTAAAAATACTGAATATGATTTAAAATAATCAATTTATTGTATATGTATATTTTAAACAAATAGCCAATCTTCCAAAAAATGTACTTATAGTCTTTTTCAAAAAGGATAATTTATCATACAAAAATGGCATATAAAGCATTACCAGACAGCGTAATGTATAAGATACGATGTAAGCTTTAGTTTTTATAAAACCTTTTAAATGGATAAATATTGACTATTTCTATGTGGATTCCAATCATAAAATTGCAACAGTTAGAAACTTTAAAGTCTGTAACCCATTCTCAAAACATTTATCCATTTGATTCAAATTTATTTGTAGTCCATTAACACAAAAGTAAGCTGGAATTCTTTTTCTCAAAATAGAGTGTGAATTACATTTGCATTGGAAGTTACATTTAAGTTGTTTAAGATAAGATCATTATTAAGTTTGAAAATATATTTTCAAAGTCAAAAAGTATATTTAAAAAATATGAAACTTCAAAAGCCCTACACATCCTATAAATCTCAATCAATACGCTTGGACTCTATCGACCTGACATTTAGAAAAACCAAGAAAAAAGAACAAGGATATTGTATATCAATGTCTAATAAATTGATTGTAATTAATTATGTATATGTATAAATGAAAGAGAATTTTTAATGGAACTTCCTATTTTAATAAGGAATAAATATAATTTAAATAATCTAGAAATGGTCTTAGGAAGTACAATGATTATATTCGTATGTACATATATACAAAAGAAACATTATTATAGCAATTATTGCTCCATAAATTTGCAAAAACTATTATGATCTTTTTGTTAATTGGGAGCCTTGCATATAAATCCTTGTGTGGTTATGAAGTAACACAGAGTATCAACATATTATTTCTGTAAGTTTCCTTTCCAATTAGAGTATCCTGAAGCTTTCGTTAGTTGCTGGGATTTTCTATAACAAAAATTATATTAAACAATAATTAACTTCCTTTAAGTTAAATTTTAACAATCTATAACAATTTTTAGTAAATAGGGGTGTATATAAGTTCGGGATGATATGTTTTTCTTAATAATTTTAATCTTTCGTGAAAGGAACAAATTTTAATATAAACTAATTTTAATTTTTTTGTTGTTGTTCGAAATAGACAACTTTTGCCTGGATTACAGGGTGGAGACGAGATGGGCAAAGGCAACACAGACAAAGTTGTTCAACGTTGAGGCCAACCACAACGCCTTCTTTTTTAGGAATAACCATAGACAAAATCCCTTTGGAGCACTGTATCATATGAAACCCTCCCAGTGGCATGGTCTGGGCTGGTATTATGTCAGACGGGAAGAGGTTACCCCTCATTTTCATTCAGGAGGGTGTGAAGATCAACCAACATATATTAAAGGCCATGTTTGTCGGCAAGATCCTTCTTTTGTTTCAGGACACATATGGTAATGCCCCTCACATCTTCAACCAAAACAGGGTACTCTCTCACACTTCAAAAAGTGTGTAGGACTGTGTAAAGCAAATTTCAAGGGTTTCTGTGAAAGGAATATGATACATTCTACCGTCTGGGCCTAAATCCTATGGGCGTTTTTATGTGATCCATCCTTTCCACCAGAACTTGTACAATGCACCACCCCACCAAAGATACTCTGAAGCGTGTCCTTATCCAGGAACAGGCAAATATCGCTGAAGAACTGCCACCTCAGCCCAAGTGTCTTTTCGTCTCTGCCATAAAAACCGAGACAAAGGGTGGATATATCGATGGATTTATTTTAAAATTAATATATTATAATTCAATCTTTACACAATCAGTTGATGGTGTTTATGGTTTAAATGTGGTCCCATAGATAACCAAAACCATAAAAAAGTCCAACAAGGTAATGAACATATTTGAGCAGTACTAGGCTCCAGCCCATACTGCTATTGCACAAAAGGTACAATGGGTAGTAATATGAACTTCTTGTCCAAGAACCTTTGGCAGCCTCAAAGACCATATCTGAATCTACTAGATAACTCCATTTGAGGGTAACTTAATAAGAAGGCCTATAAAGTTTGGTACCCGAATACTGATACCCTGAAGACCTGCGATAACCAACAATGGAGGACCATGAAAAAGGACTACGTTGCCAGTGTGTGCAAAGGGTTGTGGAGGCGGTTGGAGGCTCTCATTGAGGCTGGTCTCAGTTCTTTTTCTACAACTAGTATTTTAATGAACAAATGTAAAAAATTACCCCAAAGCTAAGAATTGAAAAATTCAATAATATCACGATTTAAAATGAATCAATTCGAAGATTCTAATAAAGTCTAATTCAAGATCGCATGACGTACAGGCACACTTATACAATGTTCCACTGCCTATTATATGAGTTTTTGGGGAGACAATGAATTGTTCTTGTAAAGAGGAAAACTTCTCCATTGAAAATATTATTGATACATGGAAAATATTATAATTATATTTAGAATCATAATGTTTATTAAATTAGGTATCTTAATTTAATTTAAAAAAAAACAAAAACTTAATTTTCTAGCAAGCAGTTGAAAATTCGATTTCAAACCGACCAAAACAATAATGCTCTTTATTGTAGTCAGGGTCAAAAAAATTTAATATGCAATTTCGGAAATACCACAATATTTTTTTTGTTCAAGATATATTTAATTTTCTGGAATATTGGGTTGGTTTATTTAATTTCTCATAATATTTCATAAAAAACATACACACAAAGAAATGATACTTTTTTAAAGTTGCCATTCCTTGTAACCACTATGAATTCTGTATACAAAACAATCATGCACTATAATTGATGGATTTTAATACAAAGCACTTATATATAAATCCTATAGCAATGAGCTAATGAATGTGCCAAAAATATAATGTTTTTACATCATTTTATCAACATTATTAATATTTAGTAGGTTGTATTTGTCAAGAAGTGTAAATCGTGGTAAATTACTCAATTATGAAGTATATTATAGAGCTAAACAAATAAGACCAATTAGAAACCTAAATCAACTAAACACATAAATGATTACAAAACTATGGAATCGCTGTAGCTCATGGATAACGAGATCAGGATAAATTATTCACTCGTGCTCAGTGTGCGTAGGTTCGCGCCCAGGCGATTCCTAGAGAAAGAAATATACTTCTTAGGTTAGTTGGAGTAACTGAATTACTATAAGGTTTATTTATACTTAATCAGTACAAATCCATCCAACCAATTAATGGAACATTTAAATAAATAAATGCATAGGTATGTGCAGTATACCATTATTCATAAATGATAGACAATAAAATAATTTAAAGTATTTATGTTTTATTAATATGCATTACAATTGTCTAGGGACTTAATCAATCATTTAGTGTCAATGAATACTTAAATAAATGTTTTTTTTTAATACAGTTCTGTCACATGGTAAGTGATTAATGTAATCGGTAAATTCTTTATTGATTACAAAGGGGAACAATTCGAAAATAATAGACTAAATAACAATATTTAATATATATTAACGTTATAATTATTAATTTTTGTGGAATAAATTGGGTGTTGAAAGGGGCTTTTAAAAGTAATTTAATTGCTAACAGTGGGTTTCATCTCATTTTGGGGGCTGGTGGAACTCGAAATTCCCCCAATTTCGAGGTATAAATGGGGGCTGTGAGTTTTACTGTTAGTTTATGCAGGGGTGGTGGGAGAATCATCTCTGGCAGGAAATGTTTTAAAACTGTTTTTCATATTTTGAAATGTAATCTTTTTTGGTGAACGTTTTGTCCTTTCGACGTTCTGTCGTTTGACGTTTTGATCTATTATCACACAAAACGTTTCTATCGTAGCTGGTCAAAAAAAAGAAGGTGATTAAAAGAGTAAAATATTAATGAAAGGAGAATAATTAAAAATAATCGTGTGATAAATGTCGTAATAAATTATTATTATTTGGTTTTTTTTTAGTTGATTGATTTATTTTATGTCATAGAAATAATAATTAGTAATAAAAATTCTTTTAATTCGACATTCATTACACAATTATCATTATTCAATTTTCTCTTTCCTTTCATATTTATTGAACGCATAGAAAAAAATATAAAATGATGCAGTTTCTATAAGAAAAGAAAAGGGAAAGAAGTGCATCTGACATGTATAAATAGAGATGGGATTTTGGTATAGAAAAACACTGTTTAGAGATTAGAAAAGGAGAAACGTTTAGTACTTTTGCTCTTTTTTCTTTTTCTTTTGATTCTTAAATGGATCGTTTAGGGTGATTATATTTATCTTTGCAAGATAAATTCTTAATTATATTTGGTGAATTTTGATTAATGTATAATACACTTCTTTATAATATTAATCAGATTAAAATAAAATTTCGTATGTCGATTAACCTATTGTGGGAACTTAAAAAGGAAATTTTAGATCTGTAACTAAAACCAACTTGGAGTTCTGAGCTCTTGAGTTTTGTTTTGTAGTTCGTAAACCCCTCATCTGATGGATGCGTAAAATATACCATTTGATAACTATTAAGTTATGTAACAAAATACAAAATGTTTAATTAATTTTGAAAATGTAATTTTGATCTTAAATATCTCAAATATCACCTCTAATTATCATTAAAAAAATATTGGAACAAGATTAAATCAATATCTCACTCTAAGATTAGATTGGTAGATTTATGTGATTGGTAGATATTAGAGGTTTTAATTAGTTAATAATAATAAAAATGGTATGCATATTATTTAAACTGTAACTATGGCAATGTCAACAAGATCTCAAAATAAATTGTATTCGATAGGTGAATCTGTGACAAAGATAACGGGAAACAAATTGCCTTCAATACAGTTGGCTTTAGGGTCATTTCTACATTACCATCTTAATCAAAAGAAGAAAATCCGAAAATCCTCTCGTAATATAATAACTGAAGTAACTCATTTTTGGGATAAAGCTAACATTCCTATTTCGGCCCATCCAGACTGTCTATATATGCTTGAACAACTTTTTGAAGAAGCTAGAATCATTAAAAATAATAAATTCCGATCATCAAAAACTATTTATTTTGTCAGGTGTATTTCTTAGCTAAGACGTTGGAAATGTCTAATATGTAAAGAAAATACAAAATTTGAATGTCACAGAAGCAATATTGGGCTACATCTACAATATTTCTATAATTTTCTCAAATAAGAATATTAATAATATTTTTTTATGAAATTTTATTTGTGTAAATACATAGCTACAAATCTGAATATTTCATTTTTTATTCTACAAATTATATACATATTCTTATATCTAAATACTACTGATACTAGAGATAGGTTTACTAATAAACCACCTATTATTGGGTTCCCACGGATATTTTTAGATTTATAAAAAAATGACTATCTTATTTGAATAATTAATATATAAACTTTACCGGCGAGTTCTTTCCAAACCTAAAAAATTATATTTTTAATGAGTTAATAACCAAATTCAATCAAAATTTGTAATTTTTGGCTATTTTAATTAATTATGTGAGAAGAAAGGGAGAGGATGGCCTTATCGATATGGATGTTAAATTATTGAGCATATCAGTATAAATTGGTAACCTGCAAGATTTAAGTACTCTTATAGATTTTTTCTTTCTAATTTAAAAATTCAAATCAATTAACAAACGGGAAGCACTAAAGTTTTGTAAATGATCCTTTCATTAGATATGTGGCTTATCAAAGTTCCCAACATGTAATTTTACTTTTTAATTTATACTTAGAGGATCTAGACAACTTTCATATCCTTACTCATCGACTCTTAATTCATTAAACGTTTGCTCATAAGTAATAATTGCTTGTGAGTAAAGTTATTACAACTATGTGTATTAATTACAAATTGAAAATTGAATCTTCAGTCGTTAAGAGGTCATCAAACTCTTCGGATTTCTAACTTCTTGAGTGAGGATAAGCTACTGAATAC
Organism: Lepeophtheirus salmonis; assembly: GCF_016086655.4. NCBI lineage: Eukaryota > Metazoa > Arthropoda > Copepoda > Siphonostomatoida > Caligidae > Lepeophtheirus > Lepeophtheirus salmonis. Next base: position 23,357,788 of record NC_052137.2, on the reverse strand, counting down.
TTTTTCTTCCTAATGACTCAATTTCAATTAAAATTATTTTTAACAACCTTCAATACTCTACTTTGTGAGCGAAAGAAGTAAGCTGCATAATTCATTTTGATTACTTTATTTTGTTTTCTGATGTTGTCTTTTTTCCTTGTCCCTTCCATTCGAAGATTTGGATCTGGAGAGTGAGACACCTTTTTAAAAGCGACTCTGTAACAAAGTTATAAAAGATAAACTTTTTAAATGAGTTTGAGTTTTGATAGGATTGTGTTTGTTTTGATTTAGTCAGTTTTAGAGGGGTTACAACTTGATACGTCCCCCGTGGCGCGATTAAACTTCTATTTTTGTGTTGTCATCCGAAAGCTACAATTCTCAACAATGTGATTCGGCTCAAGAAGTCTTCTCTTTTTTTTCCTATTTAAGTTTTAATCCATAAGAGAGAAAGAAATCTTGATGGTTTCAAATAAAAATATCTAATAATAACAGTAAATTTATCATTGGAACGCTCATACCCGAAAATATACTTGGCAGTACTTAATTTACTAATAAATGTACATAATATATAGTCCATTTTTAAATGAGTTTGAGTTTTGATAGGATCTAAAGTCATTTTTGTTTGTATGTAGATCAATTTGTTTGTTTTATTATAATATACAATCACCTTTTTTTTTTGCTCTATCGCACTCCAATTGCCCCTTTCGCATTACCGCTCCCTAGATCAAAGCACCCTGGGGAAGGTGTTAGGCTGTAGTTGAATAAGAAGGCGATTTTTTTGAAATATTGACTTCACTGTGCATAATTTTGTGCAAACAATGATAATATACATTAACCTTAATTTATCCAGATGTAAAATCCCCATTTATCATACCGAACCTTTCTTACTAATTAACCAATTAATACTAAACAATTTGATGATTTGGAGGAGTTTATAGAATTGATATCAATAAAAAGTATTAAATGTAAAATTTTATATTATTATCATATATATGTTTATATTTGTAATATATGTATTTCTTTTATCACCAATACCCATATATCTAAAATTACAATAGTTTTTTTTTTTTTTTTTTTTTTTTTTTAAATGAGATATTGATTAGATATTAATCTGATAAATTATTTATCATAATTAGAGGTTATGATGTTTGAGATCATGAATGGTCATTTTGCCTCAGGACATTTTACCCTTAAACTATTTTGCAATAAAGCCATTTTGCCTTAAGGATATTTCTCCTAAATACATAAATAAATGAGGTTTAAACGTCGTTATTGTATCAATTTTTGTTTAAATTGATATTCTCCTTGAACAAATAGTTTAAGGCAAAAGAACCAAGCGCTGTTTGAGATATTTAAAGTTTAAAAAAAAGCTAAACACAAGTATATGAACCCTTGATAAGACGTTAATTAAGCCCTGGCGGAGAAGAACTACCCAGAGGGCAATTACGTTTGGGAACAAGATTCCGCTCCATCACACAAAAGCTCATTGAAGTAAAATTGGTGAACAAAAACATTGTGGTATTCTGGAGAAAGGATAAATGTGACCTCCTTTGTCACTTGATCTTTTGGCTCTCGGCTATGGTGTATGTGTCAAAGTTGAGAGGAAGGTTGTGCAATACTTCACAAAAATGTGACGGATCTCAAACAACAGTTGAGAGGAAGTGAGTCAATATGATCGAATATTTCGTGATTTTGTCATGCAAGAGGTTCAAGGGCAGTACAGAATCAATATTGGCAGCAAAAAAAAAATGGTGTATCTACATGCAGTTGACCTCTTGTAGAAATAATTATTGATCTAACTTTGGTCGTTTTTGAAAATCAGCGAGTCAAAGTTAATAGGGATAAATGATTTTACTACACTTAATATAGTTTCCTTTAATTTACCAATGTGACCAATTAATAATTATTTTTTATTAAATTACCATATTAATTTAAGAGGGAAAATCTTTTTTTGATAAATCAGCATAATCAAAAAACGATAAAGGGTGCTGCTAATGTGATTGGATTTTTCTATTTATTGAGGAAAATGAAAGATATTTAAATATAAGTATTTTACAATAATGAAAAAGTAACCAGATAATATCTACATGGTTATTATTTTTTTGTTTGATATTAAACGATAATATTCATGCCGATGGTATTTAATTGAGTACTGAATAAATGATTAGTTAATGGCTAATAGAGATAAATAAAGCAAAAGTATTTTTTATAATAAAGAAGCTTTTTTATATAAAACAAATTTATGTAGAACGTATAATGCGCATCAATTTGACTCTTTTCCTTCATATTACATTCTAAGTTTTATATTTATGGAACAAAACCACCTTAAAATATTGTTTACATAGTTCAAATTTCTGGTATAGTGATACTACATAACAAAACCATCTCGTTTAAAACAAAATTATTAAAAAATATTAATAAACATCAAGAATAAGTAATTTTCAAATATTTAAGGCCTATGAAACAGGGTTTTTGAAAACTCTAAAAAAAAAAAAAAAAATCAATATTTATAAGTATTTCATATTGTATCACAGAACTTCTATCTTTTTATTCTTATGAATATTTTTACAAACTATTTGTCTTAAAATGCATTGACTTATTTCAGCATTGATCACTCTAATTATTAACTATTAATTGAGGCTATCATTTCATTTATATCTCTTAAAATTACATGGTTATGATATAATTGTAAAAAATATAACTATGGGGATTTAAGCTTTATAATGTCCCAAAGAATCATTATATTTTAATCCTTTGTATCAAAATAGCCAAAAACTGCAGCATTAATACGTATATCTATCATTTATTGAAAAATCAAAAATTACATGATCCTCAACCCAAGTATTTTAGATTATTCATCGCATTTGTGTTTGCAAATTGTACAATTTACAAAAAAACAAATAAAATAAAAAAGTAATAAAAAAATTCAGTTAATCCAACGCGAATAAACGGGGTTAAAAAAAAATTATCAAACTCCATTTTTTAACAGAAATGCTTCTATTTTTAAGAATAAAACACGTGGCCCCCTTTTTTACCTCTCTAAAGAACCAGTATTGTAAATTATATGAAATTATGTATCCAATTCGTATAAAATTTGAGCAAATCATCAACCAAGTGAAAAATTAGTTATTTTCATTTAAGATTGTATAATAGAAAGAGATAAATCTGAATAGTCTAAAGAACTTCAAATATTAAAGAAACTGTTGATATGACTACTTTTATGAACCGCAATTTTTCAAGATAATTAACTCAATTAAACACTATGGAATGATTACATCAAATATTTTATAAATCATGGTATTTCTCTGTTTCTAATTGGAATAAACGGATAATAACAATATTAAAAAATCTCAATTTTTGTACTTGAGCATTTTTTTAGAACTTTCCTTATATTTTTTTTTCTAAATGTAACTGTACTCATATAAAAATCTGCATATGATAATTTTTACTCCTATTGCAAGTCTATAAATAGTACACTTTTTAATAAATCTATAAAAATTTAAAGAAACATATAGAAGTGAAAAATCTTCGTGTTTTTTTTCCCTTTACAAACGCTTGGTTATTTTGACAAAGATGTGTAATTGTGTTATTTGATTTAATTAAGGTGATTCGTGTCCTTTGGAGTCACTTACAAAGAAAAAATGTGATCTTTGTGAACCACTGACTTGTAATTTGATTTTTTTTTTTTTTCCAAAGCTCTATATACAGGACTAAAAAAAAGTTTTGAGACTATTTTCAATTGCATTTTGTGATAAGTTTAGGGGGTTAAAATAAAAAGTTCCACTCACTTATCTGAAAGCTTAGGTTATCAGCTTTTATTATAAATATATATATATCTCTCTCTTTCACGTAAACACAAGAAGCAACTTAATCATTTCTTTCTATTTTGATACCCACAGAACTAAATTTCTTCCTAAAGGTTACTTTAGTCGTCCTAATTAAGTGATTGACTCTAGTTACAAATTGGTAAGTCTGACTCTAGTTTTGTTGCTGGAGTCCTGTTCAGTTCATATCAGTACGTTGTCTATCCCTTTGATCATAAAAACTGAAGATGCCATAAATATAATATACATTTTATTATTTAGATGGTGAATAAATGAGGCACTTATTCAGCTGAACAGAGTTTGTCTTATAACGTATAAGTATTATATATTTTTTTACATTTACGACTTTTATTTATTTTGTAATTGTAATCTGACGGAAAAAGAGAAAACTTATGCTAATAATAATAATAATAATAATACATGAGGCCCACTCACAATTTTTATTCTTTATTATTTTATATTGAAAGCAGATGGCAAAAATAAAATAAATTTAATGTTTTATCAATTTTTTTTTTTTTTCATTGGAATAAAAAAATATTTTTCTTTTATTTTTATTTGAAGAAAATAAATAACTTTTTATGCTTTAAAATTAAGTCCATACACATCTGTGCAGTTTTTTTGCTCTCAGCCCTATTAAATAAGTTTGCAAAAATATAATAGTAAAATATTATTTATTTGATTAATTTAATGAGGAAATTTATGTACTGAGGTGATAATGCATATTTTACACTGCCTTTTTGACCAATTGATTTTTTTTAGATCAATGATTTGAATCATAATTAGGTTTTTATTCAGATATATATTTACAATGTGTGGATGTGGATGCATGCACAGGTAGGACATTGTTTGTTGTTTTGGCGGCTAGACAAATGTATTTGGCGTCACTTAAAATCAATGGGTTCGATCAACGAAATATTCATTCAACAATCATGGAAAAGGCAGAGTGCCCTTGTTGTGATCTGTGTCAGCCGACTCAATGTTGAGATGTCGAAATATCATGTCTAGCCCTGGATTGAAGAATTTGGAGCTATCAGGCCATTTTTTGGCAACAAAACACCATTCCAAGATGCAAAGAAAACGTCGACCTGGTTGTCAGATTTGTTTTTACTTTGTTGGAACTAGTGTTTGGCCCAATGCTTACGGTACCTTAAAACTATGGCCTTCTTTGTGTGGGACTCAGTTGAGCGACACATCAACAGATCCTCTTTCAACACAAAATCCAAACTGATGTCCAGGATCCTTGAGAAATTCTGAAATCTGCCAAAAGAGACCTGATCCCCTTTCTGAGGTCGAGTCGAGTGCATTATGGACACTAAAGGCGAGTATATTGAATAATAATAAAAATAAATTTTTCATCTGTCATTTGGCATTGGCTTTTATTAAAATTGGATGGCAAGTTTAGGAGAAACCCATTTTTGTTGATTTTTAAAATATTGTAGATTGTTAAATAATTAATTTTTTTGAGAACAGCTAGCAATGAATTTAAATGGATATTTCGGACATTTGTCTTTTTGACCTGAACCTTAGTAATAAATGATTTGCTTCATCTTTGAGGTAAATATTTCCAAGAAATTTGTAATTAATATTGGCAAGGACAGTTCAAAATAGATTTTTTTTTGGTAGAAGAAGTCATTTTTTTATGTTCCTTGAATTAGGTAAATGGAGTTGTACTGATTAAGTAAGAGTAAATATTTTAATATTACAATTACTTCATCTGACATGGGAATTGTCATTTAAGTCCATTTATATAATATATATTTACTTTTGTAGGAGCAAAATTACCCACATATAGTTCAAGATATTAATATATCTTCCACTCGTTTTCCATAGAGCTACGTCGGACAAATAAGAATAAATATAGATATTATCATTAAATGATGTTATATGCAGGGCTTTTTATATTGTTGACTTAAATTTATCAATTTAATGGTTTCATAAAATTGAAAAACTACCATAATTATAATTGTGGTGTACTTGTTTAATTTTCCTTTAATTGGTTAGATTGAGTTCCACATATTAAGTTTAAGTAATTCTACTAATATTACAATTACTTTATCGGTTTCTAAAAATTGTCTTTGCAGTCCATATCCATAATCAGAGATGTATAAAGATGTTCCACTTGATTTACATATTATATATTTATCTGTATTTTTTCTAAACTGACCTTGAAACGAACATACACATAATAAGTTAAAGATAATGATTTTTCGCTTGTGCTTTTTCCACTGAAGTACGTTGCTCCATAGAAAAAAAATCAGTTCTGCAAGTACTTTGATACTGTCATCTAGCCCTAATGTTGACAATTTGAGTAATTTAATCTCTTTAGTAGATTATTGATTGATTATGGATATTAAATATTTTTGTTCGATTGATAAAATTTTTACTTATTAGTATAGTATTACTTTAATTTTGGTGACACATTTAGTATTTTCATAATATCTCTAAAGTATTTAACAAGGATAAAGTATTTAATTTATAAATTTTACACTTCAGACTGGAGACAAATAGTGGTTCAAAAACCACTTCATGTCCTAATTTCGTTATATTATTTTTTCTCTGCAATTTATTAAACTTTTTATGTTCAAAAAAGTAGAAACTATTGAGTTTTGACTCAGAATATTCCTCTGATACACGATTACGATCTGTTGCCAATGCTAACACGATTATTTATGAATAAGATTTGATCTGTATAGAAAATGTTATCAGATAATCAAAATAAAAGGTTTCCAGCAGGTTAATTGATTGGTATTACGATATTGTACAAGAAATAACAACTCCCCCCCACAAAAAAAAATATATATAGATATATATTTATGAATAAAATAGTGAAAAAAAACAATTTCGTATTTTTTCGTTTTATTTCAATACTTTATGAGAAGTGTTACAATCATCTAATTTAAGGGGAGTATGCCATGTTATCCTAATTGCTAAAAAGAATACAACTTCATAATACCCTTGTCGTAAAAGCCCTTGTCCCTATTGGGAAAAAAATCGGATATCGAGTATGGTGGTCTCAATGGAAGAAATTCGACAGATGGTTGTCACTTGGTGCAAGGACCGGACTGTAGGATGGATGCATAAGAACTTCCTTTCCAAGATTCCTGAGTTTCTGGCGCGTCATCAAAGATATGTTTGACCTTGCGTTGTCTTGATGATGTCTTGTTATCTCCGATTCACCAATGCTGACCGCTTCTGTTCGATCACTAGCTTCAAACAGGCGAGTTGTTCACAGTAGAGGGTAGAATTAGGCGAGAAAAAAAAACACACTTGAACACTGTTGTGTAACACGAACTGAAAGAGTATCAGCCCCGTATACATCGTAAATTTTCTTATTCATTTTCGATGCGTTTTTGGTTTTTAGGTAGTCAAAATGTAAATATTTTGAATTTCTTCCTTTGAGATCTTGATACTTATAGGCACAATAATTCACGACTGAACCAAGCAAACGCAATCCCATCAAAATGAATTTGTAGTATAACCTGACACCTTCACAACACATTATCGTAAGATCCCATGTGTACAGGGTGCACTTTATACAGTACTCCCTGATGTAAATCATATAAATACTTTTGATAAAAGAAATAAAAATGTAGACGCATTATAAAAAATTTCAGGCTAGTGTATGTATTATAGACTAATAAGAGCAATGTTTATGTTTGTAATTGTTATTGGTATCTTTTGATATTATTATTTTATTTTTTTTCGCATATAGACTTTATTCGTTTTGAGAACTTACATATATATATATAAACAAAAGTCAATACAACAACTAATTTGCAAGGTCAGTCAAAAGATAATAAAAACACTATGTAGTAGTTTATCACAATTAATAAAATTCTTCAATAAAATTAGTAAAATGAATAAAAATTATCAAAATTAAACTACTAAAAAAAGTAGGATGGAGACAAAAATCACAACATTTAAGCATTGGATGCACACTACTTTTTAAACTGTCTGTGGATGCGTATTAGACGACAAAAAAACGTCATCTTATCTTTCGAACCATATGGATAGTTGCGTATATAATTTAAAGTGAACCCTAATACAAGATTAGCAGTAACGAATTTATTACTTATTCCAGCTATGTTAACGAGTATAAACTTTTTCAGTATATATAGTGAATTGTTGTCCCCAAAACATGAATAAATGCGTAAAACAATATTCCAGAATTGTTACAAGAAGCATTGAAGAATATGCATTCTGAAGATATTTGAAATTGCCAAGTAAATCGCTTTCCATCTCTTACTTTAGAAATTGAACCTATGATTATCTTCTTCCACGATATGGGTAGGTTCAATATTTTTAAGAACTTGTCGCAGATTTTGTCAGGTTCCTCCTTATAATTTATGCCAAAAGACATTCTCAAATGCAATGGAATGGGCAGCATGTGATTGTCAGCAGCTCTCTTTAGTGGATAGAAAAAATACCCACAGTTGACCATGGAGCCGTTACTCCAGTCGTACAAGGAGGTAATACTCCTCGATAAGGCTAAACATTCTAATTGTTTTGGTTCCATGAGAGATTTATTACAAAACTTCTTTTTACAGTTCTCTCGCGCCAAATCCATGGTGGAGGTAGATGAAATTTACGGCTTTCCTTTCCAAATAATCCTATGTGGAGCTGCAAAAGATGGAAATAATTCCCCCAAGTTATCATTAATAAAATATGTTCCCGACATAACCCATGTATACACCGGGTGTGAAGAAATAGTAGCTCCCCACTCAGTCTGTTAGGTCAATTAGCACTTTTTGATAGACTTTGGGCAATATTCTTCAGAGCAAAGATAATCCTCCTCCCAAAATAGATTTAGGTTGTTTGATTGGTGGTAAATAGATCCTATGAAATAACTTTTTAAGCCAGGACTCTTCTTCTTCCGTTTCCCTCTCAGTGAGCCAGGGAATAGGTGTTGCTCAAATAGTGCATTAGGAATAATTAGGAAATTATAGAAGTCACCCCATTTTTGAAGATTGAAACTTCTCCATTAGTAAATGGAAGACCACACATATTTTTGTAGGAATGACAATTGGAATCATCTTAATTGGACTCTATTTACCAATAGGAAGAACAACTGTATTTTTATAGTTGATTTTGAAACCAGACCTCATTTCATACTTCTTGAAATAATTTAAAATCACTGCAATTTGTTTAGTTAATTGAGCCTTTGTATATTATTCATACCATAACTCTTATGCAGTTTCAGTATATATCAAGATATGCATTAAATATAAACGATGTTATGTAAAAATGATTTTGATTTGTTTTTTTTATTGAGGGCTCTTAAGGCTAAAGTACCTATCAGTCATACCAACATATTATTTTTTTTGTCCTCTAATTCCTATTATTATTAATTCATTCTTGAAAAGAGAACACATATGAATTGATATAAGTATTGAGTAGTTACGTGTGAGTGCTTAACGACAACAAAGAATAATAATCAGGATTTAGTTGAAAATTATCCTCTATATTATCATAACAAAAATTGTCTGTTAGCCGATGCCTAATTACTCTGGGCAATGCGGGATACTACCACTAGTTGTAAATGAAAATAGCATGAGGTTATTCGACAACTTATATTATTTAATTTACATACGTGTAGCTAATGTAAGATTGGTATCATATAGAACTCATTCAATCATTACTTTTTCAGAAATTTTTTACACAATGTTATTATAAGAAAGACCAACAAAATTCAATATTGAAAAATGGAAATTTATAAAAAACTAAATTGTGGATCTATCAAACCCTTTACGAACGGTAAATAATTATAATTTATTTTATTACAATAACCAAACTTTATAAAAAGAACTTTTATTTGTCTTTGTCAATTAATATATAAGGTATTATAGTATTAAAAGGTTAAAAATTTCAAAAGGATTAAAACAATTATAAAGACTAATTTACAAGAGTCATAAAAATATTTGGTAATGGGAAGATACCAAAAGATTAAAAAAAAGATGGATCAGAGATTCATCATCTAGGAATATATATTAATATAGGTAATCTTCAAATGCTTCTGTAAACAAAAATGAATTTGTCAAATCTGTTTTATCTTTTGTGAAAATATTTGCATTTTCTGAAAGAAAAAAATATTCTATGAGAATTGGGAAGAATTTGTCTTTATATAAATGAAATTTATAAATCAATCATAAAAGTAACAAATAACACCCATAAATACCACATATGTAATTTATTATAAAGTTTATCAAGTTCATAAAAGTATTTATATAGTTTAAAAAAAGTTATGATTGATAGGAAATTGAATATTATGATAATCTGTATTAAAATCTTTCAAAAATTAAATTATGAAAGAAGATTATTTCATGATTTATTATTATTCTACAAATATAAAATTATGGTTTTTAACTTTTGATGTTGTTGTATTTTTAGAGAACGATTTACTAAAATATTTTACATAGATTGAATATTATTGTATCGTCAAGAGAAAAATAGAAAAACTTTGATATTTTATTCTTTTACTGACAGAAATACATCTGTATTTTTGGACGAATAATCGTCCATTTATATCAACAGATTATATTATTTTTACATTTGGAGACTCCACAAATTGCACATAATGTAGTAAAAATTGATCGTCACAATAAAAGATAGAAAAATTGATAACTCTATATCGGGACCATTACCATGTATAAGTCACTTAAACTTAACTTAAGGTATCTTATCTCAACCCTCGAATTTGAATACAAAGCCTAAATTGACTCAAATATGTGTTTGAAATATGTATGTATATTGTTCAAAAGCCTCTTTTTATTTAACTAAATATATCTTGTACATTTTTGGTTATATAGGATCTTATGATACGGTGTTGTAAAAGTATGCCGTTATACTACAAACGTATTTTGACAATATTGCACTTGGTTGGTTCTATCTTGAACTATCGTGCGTTGAGTACGGAGGTCTCAAAGGAAGAAATTCGACATATTTACATTTTTACTACCTGAAAGGGAAAAATGTAACATAAGCAAACAAGAAAATTTGCAATGTATAGAGAGGAGATACTCTTTTTGTTCTTTTTGTACAACACTTGTTCAAGTTTTTTTTTGGAATGCTAAGGGCCGATATTTCCTTCCGAATGAAACCATAGCAGTGCACACTCAGCCACTTTGGAGACTTGTCTGATACATTTCAAGGTGATGTGTATTGTTTCCACACTTAGCGATGTAAATCCTAATATTTTTTTACCTGGGGAGTTTATTTCGAATTGATAAACAGACGTATGAATTTTCTTTTCCTTAGTAGGTGTCATTATTATTTAATTCCTGGTTATTTACTACAACTGAATTATATTGAATACCTGATTAAACATTCGTGTGTGTTCATAAAAGACGCAGAGTAACCTAAAGGACTTGTCGCGTAGATATAATTGTATATCATTGTTGGAGTCAGAATATAATAAAGGATCGAAATTGGAGTAATTCTTGCTATTGTCTTATTATATTTCCTTCTCCCCCTCCTTCCTTGACACATCCAAAACATTCCTTAAATTGTAACTCAGACAATTTAAAATATCATGTTAATTTTCGGTTTCTTTTTTAAAATACCCATTTTATACACGACTCTTATCACAAACTAGACCCATTAGACCTCCTGCAATATAATGCGTCCAATCCAGCACCATTTCATCCTAAAATCATTGTCACGGCGCAACGCCATTCATCCTCTTTGAATTCAATCTTCTTTATATCTGGAGCAGCAGTCGCCATGATAATCAAAAATTTACAAAACTTTTTTAAAGTAACAATGTTTCTGCCAGCAAAAAAAAAAAAAGATAACCCATTAAACCTCTGTATGATAACGAAATCCTCGGTGCACACAAGTGCCGATTTGATATCAACACCCTATAGCCATTAATATGTAAAATTGGGCTTTTCTCATTTTATTAATTTTTGTTGCAGTTTTTTTTTTTTTTTGATGTAGTTTTGGATTTGATCTGGAAAATCCTAGAACAAGCTATGACCGTTATTATTTTAACTATTTCGGTCTAACTTCGCCCAGCAACAGTCTTTTTTTTAAATTAAAAAAAAAACTACGTCATATTTAAAAAAAAAAAAATAGAAACGAATAAATTTTGCTCTTTTTATCTTTTTTTATCGATCTTTGATTAAAAATGTAATAAATGATAAACTCATATAAACATAATGTAATAAGACAATGAAATTAATTAGTTAAATTAAAATATATCATTGTTTTACTACAATGTAGCTCGTCGTGCATTCATTTGGATATTTTTCTAATGGATGGGTTCTCAACTAGTATCTTCAAATTATGTGTATTTAATTATTTCCATAACTAATTGTTTTATGCAATCTTACCAAGTGAATCACATTTTATAATTACTAATTAAATGTCACTTTATAGCACACTGAAAAATATAAGTTGTAGAAGTTTACGATTAATATTCTTAAAATGGATCTCCACAAACCTTAAATAAGTTGCCCTTAATCGATGGATATAACTCTACAATGTGTGAATACATACGTATATTTTACTTGTTGAGAAAATCAGACCTTTTTTTAAATCTTAAATTTTGATTCTGGGTGACTTCATGTTTTCATCTTGAGTATTCTCAATTTTATATTATGTCATTAATTTAATTTAAACATAAATGAGCGATAATGTTTTACTTAATTTAAACGAATTTCTGATCGTAGGGATCGTTTTCTACTTATAAAACAATATAAATATCCTTGTGTCATCGGATTAGCTTCTTCAATGCCCCTTTTGATTTTCTCGTCGAAGGCTCAATCTTGTGATGGTGAATTGAAAATAAAATAAAGGGTTGTATTTGGACTAAGAGCTGTATTCAAATCCACTTCTTCCTGGTCAAACTTCTCATAGTACCATGTACATGCACGAATTCATGAAAAAATAACTCAATTTTCGACTCGATTACTATGTACAACTTTGGTTTGACCCCTCATGATCTGCTGATCGATTAAACCCGACCCAGCCTGCATGCTCATATAAGTTGTGTTGGTTTTACTTTTCATCTTTCAAAAATCAAAAACTGATAGTGTTTTTTCACGTAAACTTCAAAAATTTAGTTTTCAAAAATATAAAATAAGAAACATCAATTTCATTTTGAAATGACAAAAAAACTTCTGTAACACATTTTGCCAACAACAACTATCCGAAACTCTACGATCCCTTTTGGAAAGTTTCAATGCTTTTTGAAACCATAAACATAAAGAATATTTGGAAATGTCTGAAGATATTTGTGTGTATGAATCGATGGTCAAATACTTTCGACCCCACAGTATGAAAAAATACACCAAATCAAAGCCAAGACTATTTGGGTGTAAGACTTCAGTTTCATTTTCCACGGAGCTTCTTCATTGTATTCCTAATGAAGGAGGCAAAACACAATAAAATAGCTATGAATTGGGACAAGTGAGGTATGTTGTTGATGGACTAATTGAAAAAGAACAAATATTCGAAGGTTGTAAGGTTGTCATAAATATTTTTTTATTAATTTTGACCTCACGGACAACTTGAGAGTTAAAAAAAAGATAGATTACTAGGTACTGTTAGATCCAATAGACCAAATTCAATTTCCATCCCATCAAAAAAGAAAATCAATGAAAAGAGAGGAACCCGTAGTACACTTTCAACGATAATAATAAAGTAATCATTATTTGAAAGGACGCGCAGACCAGTTTATATTGCAAACTATTTTATTGACAAAGATTCATTTGGAAAGTGCAATCAATATTTCAGAGATACGAAGAAATAATCTGGAAGGAAATCAGCCTCATTTCTACAAAAATTATTACAACAATAAGGAGTGGTTGACCTTTTGGATAATATGTTTTCAAACTATGCAAATGTTACAAAGAAAAAATGCTATTGGTTATTTTATTTTGGGTTTTAAAATGTGAAAATTATTCAAGTTTGGCGTCTTTATAAAGATAGTAGTTTAATTTTAAATTCAAAGGAGAAACAGAATATCTTAAAAGTTGATTTTACACGAGTATGTACAAAATCCTAGGTAACCATTCATTGTGAAAATATCCACACTATTATTTAGCCAAACTGAAAGCATAAAACAAATATTGTTTCTGTATTTTACGACAATCTAGGTCATCTAATTGTCAAAACAAATAAACGAAATGATTGAGCATCTTATTTGTCAAGATGCATACATAGATGTAAAAAGTGTGACGTAGGAATTAGGTGCTAATTGTTTTGAAAAATACCGTATTCAACACTTGTAAATAATTTTTATCAAGGTTTATCAGAAAATATTTTTTTTATATTTATCGTAATAAAGGTAGTTTGGAAAAAAAGAATACAAAAATTAGTCATAATCCTATTTATTATCATAACATCATTTTAATTTTTAAAGTATAAATATTTTTGTAGGAGATATATGTACGTGCCCACCAACGGCGCAAGTGACACTTTTAATGGAAAAATGATTTTGAATATTAATATACGGACTAAAGGAAAACTACTTTCCAAATTTCATCAAAAAATTCAAACGATTTCTACACTCGGGAAGTAATGGGTGCAAATATGTAAGCTTACGATTTGATGATACTATACTTTGTTTAAATATAAAAGTTATAATTAAGATCAATTGGTAGTTTATGTTAACTTTTACATATTTATAAACTCATAGCCAAAATCTATTCAAATATAATTTACACAGACTTTATATTAGTTAACACTCTTAATAATAGATTCATAAATTAGTTTCATAAAACGTTAAGCTTAACCAGTTTAACAACAAAGCCGTTTTAATAGTAGTAGTATTTATACATGTATGTAATCAATGCCTTTGGAGTAAAAATGGAAAGGAAGATACAACGAACTATTTGTACTGTTACATAATTTAATTCTCGAAATCTTCTTACTTTGGATTCCCCAAGAATTCTAATTTTCGTCATATATAGATACAAGTTTACAGAAGGAATAACAATATGTCTCAGTTTCCAGTGTTCCAGTCATTTAGCTAATGAAAATTATGAGAGATTATGAGGAATTGTTGGAAAATGCCAGTGGGAAAAAACTAAAGAAGGATACCATTCCAAGTTTGAAACTTTTCAACTCTATGGTGGATAATGGAAATCCTAATCCTCGTGAAGATGAAAGAGGTGAAATATTAGTCAAGAGACAGATGGAAGAAATGTTTCATCAAGTCATGAGAGAAGTTGAAACTATAGCCAAACAAGATTCTATTTTTGCCAAACCAAGAGTGTTCAAGTGAAACCTGATATGGCAACTACTGTATTCGAAACCTTGAACGATTTTCAGACTAAGTTGCTGATAAACAAAATCAAAGTGTTGCAGAACCAGATGCAATCACTTAAATAATCCCTCAGTCTTTATAAAAAGGCAAATGGAAGATTCTAGTCAAAGAAGAGTATTAAACAACTCATTAGAAAAGAACTCTTTAAATGGTTTACACCTTCTCAAACAAACATGATCATAGCTAAGAAAAATCTAAGACACGATAGGAAAAGGAAGACAGCATTAATGGCCTTGCTTTAAATAGCCTCTCAAGTAGGACTTATAAGTATTTAAGGAACAAGAAGTTATTTCCTTTACCGAGTGTGACAACCCTCAAAAGGTGGATTAAAGATTTTGAAACACTTCCGGGAGTACAAAGAGATATCTTAAAAGTTATTGAAAAACAAGTTGAAGTCAGTAAGGAGCCAAACTATGAATATGGTGTCCTGTGTTCTGATGAAATGTCATTATCCAAAGAAGTGACTATTTGTCAAAGAAATGAGCCAATATTTTATATCAAAGCAGAGTCTCTGGTACTCCATTATCTTACTAAATGAAAACTGCAAATTTATTAATCATTGCAGATTTTTTTAATTATACAGCTTACCTATTTTACCATGATAACAGCTACCAGTTTAATATTACTACAGCCATATAAACAATAGAATAAGGTAATAATAAATTTTTCATTGTATTTTGTATTTCCTTATCTTCTCTTCTATTCAATTAGCTCCCTTTGCACAACTTTTATAGTATTGAATTATAATTTTTGTTTCATCTTTCAGGTCATTATGGTTCGAGGTTTGATTTCATTCTGGAAACAAGCGATTTTTAATGATTACGATAGAGCAATGCCCAAGGATTTATTGTTTCAAATTATATCTGAGTTAGAAAAATAGGAATCAAAATAAATGCAATGGTTTCTGACATGCGATAAAAATCCAAGATTACGGGATAACGGTTGATCAACCATCATTCGTAAATCCAGCGGATTTCAGTCGTTCAATTCACGATTTTGAAGATATTCTACATCTATTAAGAAATCATTTCATCGATTAGGGTTTCAAACTACGAGATGGCACAATCATAAAACCAGACTCTTTGAAAAGAATACTACAAATTCACAACAATGAGTTACGAATGAATTATAAACTGACCTCTAAACATTTCAATTTTGTGAATAATAACAGACGACGCGTCCATTTAGCTACACAACTGTTATGTAAGAGCTTTGCTATGAGTCTTCGTTTATTATTTCCCAATGAAAAATACTTTCAAAATGTTGATAGTTTTGTAGATTTAATGAATTTTTGGTTTGATATTATGAACAGTTATGATCCTTACGATCCGAAAAATGACGTTGGAATTGGATTTGGAAAGTACCTTGAAAAACAAAAAAAGGTTCTCGTGGACACCTTCAAGATCATTTCATCCATGAGGCAACTTCCAGTAATGAGCAGCCAGAAAGCCAAATTAAAACCATATCAACAAGGAATTATTATTTCATCCAAGTCTTTTATGAATTTGTATCGTGATCGTACTTCTGAAAATACCACCGTTGAATATATTTTGTTGGCTCGATGTAATTATTGGATTTTTTTTTCTCAAGTATCTGAGGAATGGGTAGACTTCACCAGTAACCTAACTCTGTGGAATTTATGGATCAATTTCGTATACTAATTATATCCAATTAATCACAATTTTCTGTTTCGACCACCGTTATTAAATGTCAATTAGAAACTGCATCATATGACTCCTTTATTTTGGATCAGATTAAAAGTACCTTTGATGAAATTACTCTGAAAGATGAATCAGAAGGAAATAACTATGATGAAGTTGATATTGACATACGAAACAATATACAGTTGATGCTTAACCCATGAATACCGATTTTTTTTGCAGCAATGATGCTTATAAATTTTTGTCATTTGACACCCATATAACACTAAAATCTTGGAAGAAAGTTTATATTGATCTAATTATTTTAGAAAACTATATTTCCTAGGTAAGGCACCTACATGATATATTATTGACAAGATCAATGATTGGTCAATGATTAAAGTGTTAAATAATAACGAATATTTATACGTAGTATAAACTACAACAAGGAAACTTATGAAATATTTATCGAAATAAAAATCAAGATTCAAGCTCATTAATCGCTCTGGTTATCGATCAATAAGTTCCAAAAGAACTGAGCCACCTTTTTCAATTTTTTCTTGGCGTTCTTCAGATTGAGCTGCATAACTTGCCGTGGTATATATCAAAGGAAAGTAAATAACCTAAAAGAGAATTGAAGTACAAGACTTTGTACCCGAATCTGATGGGCTTATTCCTAATACATTGCTTACATCCATGTTTATCATCATTTCATCAAGATCAAGATTTTTGTCCATAGGATAAACTTTGGTGTACTTTTTGTTCAAATGATTAAGTGAATGTCTTATTTTGTATATTTTATCGAATTTTTTTTCTTGATTGTATTCTGCAAAGTGAAGATAACGAAGTGTTGTATTAAATCTGTCTTTGGAAAGAGCTTTGCAAATTAATTCGCAACTCCTATACATCCTTTTACGTGGTAGAGAATTGTATCAAGAAATATGCCCAGTACCCACTGTAATTATTCTAGACTGGAATGAAAAGTTGCACTCTTCTGTGCAGCGTATCTTTCAGATTCAGTAAAAATCAAATGTGAAAGGTAGTCCTCCAAAAAATAAAAATAAATTTGTAATGATATTTTTCCACGGAGATCAACATCAGGAGTCACTGATGCTTCACATTGTTTCAAAACTTTGGATTTGAAACTTGATAAATTATTACATCTATAAAATACTTGAGGCTTTTGTGATTTTTTTTTTTTTTTTGGATGGGTTGGATCTGATTACTTTACTTGACTGATCATCATTGAGAATCAGAATGTCCAGGGACCGACCTACTTAACATTTCTACTTCTGCCTGAGTTCTAAGCTGTGGACCTGATAAATTATCTATCAAACCACTATCTTCATCAGCGGAATCACAGTCAGACTCTTCATGAAGTTCTGGTGGTGGAATATATATCATTTTAACTTATTATTTGTTTTCTTCAGGCAGGGCCTAAACTTTTCTAAAGTCAAGCTGCGTCTATAAAACAATATGCTTGTTATATGAACAATAATAATAACATCCCTTGAATCAGTTAAATAAAATAACTTCGTGCAAGAATAAGTTAAGTCTAAGTCGTGTATGTTTCGAGACGTCACAAAACACTTCTTTCCTTTTTGCGTTTTAAACGCTGCAAGAAGAAGATGAGTCATCATCATTATATTATCATAGATCCAAACCTATATTTCTTTATTTCTTTTGTTTCATGTTCATTCGGTTTTTTATAGTTATATGAGCATATTTAACTAAAATCATTTAACGGTAAACAAAATGGCAAAAATAAAAACAAGGACTCAATTTATATGTCATTTACCCCAATTTGTAGGAACTGGAAAGGAGCTCTTGGTGTCCGATCTCCCTATTCTGTGGAAAATCTTAAGGTATGGCATTTATTTGAGAGAGCTTAATGAAAGAAATAAAATAAACTACAAGGAGATGAACTAATAGAGGATATTGACCCTGGTTTGGTTGATCAATGGAAAATGGTAAATGTATTTTTTAACACTTATTTATAAATGACTTGAGAACCATCATCTTAAAATTTAAAAAAAAAAATGGAATGCATGTAAAGGATTTTTCTTTTAGGAAAGGAAAATGTATTAACAAGAAAAGTATCTGCTAAATTGGATAAGCTATTTGAAATTTTGAATTGTAAAGTGATAGATTCAGTTGTGGTGAGGCAGATTTCAAAAGCTGTGCATTTTAAGATCATGTTAAATGTTCTTGTACAAGAGTGAAGAATATCCCATTGAATAATCTTGTTTATATGAAAGATCAGAGAGAAAAGATTGGAAGCAATGAGCCCAATCAAATTGGAAATCCTGATCGGTTATGGTATAACAGAATAATGAGGATATTGGAAAGGAAGGAAACAGAAAAGAAGGCAAAGATACAGAGAAAAGAGGCTGCACATATGGCAAAGTTTAAATTTAAATGGTTATAGGAAAGGAGTTTGATAAAACAGTCATGCTATCGGAGGGTACTCAGCAAATGAAAACACTCGTGTAAATGATGGGGTTATGCGAAGACTTTAAATGCAGTTGTTTGGAGAAAATTGGTATGGTTGATTTGTAGTCTGCATACTAAGCAACTTCCTTTACACTGTCTAATTCTTGAGCTTGATAGCCCAAGACTCTCAGATAGCAGATTATCTGGACCCATATGAAAGCTAATAGACTCGGTTACTGGCTAGGATATCAATTCAAACTTTCTCCAGATCTCTATTGGTCTACCACTAACCAAACTGTATGATGAGTTTATTCAAGATTTATCAACATATCAATACTAAAGTTATATGATAGTGTGTGCTATCAGGGAAGAAGAATTTCCTGAAGAGACTACTTTCTTGGAGATAGGACCTGTTTACCACAGCCGCTGGCTCAGCACTGCAAACAGACTTTTAAGACTCTTTGTGTCAAAGTATGGAGTGAATGGGAAAAATCTAAAAAATATGAGACTCATAGTTGAATTTATAATTGGTGTGTATGATGAAGGCATCCCCTATTTCAACTTAAATTTTCTCTAGTCCAAGATTAAAGAGAAGCGTCAACTCGTTTTTGCCAACAGTGAAAAGATCTGCCTGTTATGTTAATTAATGATACTGGATTGTGATATATTTTTTTCTTATTAAATATTTAGAATCTCAATAAACATACTATTGAAATATAGAATCAAAAGATTTGTAGTCGGCATACTTACGAACTTCCTTTACACTGTCTAATTCTTGAGCTTGACAGCCCGATTCTCTCAGATAGTAGATTATCTGGACCAATTTGAAATCTAATAGACTCAACATTTTAAGGTTGATAAATAAAAGTATATGTGTCTAAGTATTCTCCAAACAAAACAGTATTAAAATAATTATTAATTTATCATATTTTAAAGGTCAGAAATAATTTATTGATCAAAATTTATTTATATTTAAACTCTTCACATCAAGGATAATACATATACATTCTTTTAATATGTTTATCTATAAATTGCACAAAGACAACCAACTGGAAAATATAGAAAATAATGCATTTTCTCTCATTTTTAAATTGAAATTGATGTATGGTTATCCTATTTTTATTTACATTGCACATTTGAAATTTACCTCAAAAAAAAAAAAAAACAGCAGAAAAACAATTCTGGTTTTTATTTTTTGAAAAAATGAAAAGTACTTCCCGCCTAGCAGGGATCCTTTTAAAGAAATCGTAACATATTGTGTTTATCTTATTTTAGTATAAATGGCATTGATTACCTGAACTTTTTTCAAATAATTATTTTTTTTTTCTATTGTAAATAAAAGGAAATATATAGATAGAGCGGTAAATGCTAAGTATTTTATTTCTTGCGTGTGTTGTTCTTGTGTTGGCAACCTGAACAGTGTTTTTTTAGTTACTATAATTATTCTTTCATTTTTGAGGAGAGAAAATCTAATTATAAACGTAATTACGTTTTTGTGTGCTCATAAATAAGAGAGAGTAATGCTGATTTTTTGTTAGAAAAATATTAGTTTTTAGTCCTTGTTAGACTCGGAGTAGAAATTGAGAATCGACATCCATGTCCTTACCAGATTCAGAGTTGGACATGTGCTTATTTACTTTATCTTACCAAATAGGAAAGCTATTCTCGTCAGCTGACGATACGTAGCTCAGTTAACATCATGCCGTCATCATATGAAGAGATAAAGAGCTATAAGTGAAACGGGGAGCTTTCGAGGTCCGCCGTAGTCATGCCATTGGTTAATAATGGAGGTGAAATCTCCAATTCAACGATTGTTTCAACCTTAGGAGTGAATTTACGGACTGTTCAGCGTATCCGTAAGAAGCTAGAGGACACCTGGGATGTTGATGCCACAATAAAGAGGGCACCCAAGGAGGAGGACGCCGACAGGAAGGTCAGGGACACCGACTTTGTCGACAAGGTGAAGAACAGGGTTGATGATGACCCTACCAGGTCCATGAAGGCCATGGCGAGGGACACGGGTGTGGCAACAGGACTCAGCACCCTGCCATGTGTCCAAAATCTCCATGTAGTGGTTAACCGAGAACAGTTATGACGTCGTAACCATGGATTTGTGGCCTCCTAACTCTCCCGACCTTAATCCTTTGGACTATTTTGTCTGGGGATATATCGAGAGACATACCAAAAGACATCCCCATAGCACCAAGGCCAGCCTGATGGACTCCATCAAGGAGGTATTCAGCAACATTGACAATGAGATGGTCAGAAGAGCCTGCGGCCGGTTCAGAGGCCGTATGAGGCTGTTATTTATGCCAACAGTGATTATATCAAATGAATAGCTACTCTATACTTATATGCTCGTCATAGTTTTGATTTTCATTAAAAAAGTTAAAAAATGTATATTTTGTGTTGTTTTTTGTAGAAAAATATTTTGGCGACAATTGAATCCCCGCTCCCTTGATAGTGTGTATTAGATTTCCCATCGATGGAGAGGGAGTTGAGAATTATAATCGTAATGGAGCCACAAAGGGAACCTTTGGTTCTTGTGCTTCAATACGTATATTATACTTTGTACTTTGGAAATAATCCACTTATTCTTACACGTGTTCTTATATCGTAAGGAAGTTACAACGAGCCGAGTCTAGGTACTCAGGCTCACCTCAAAGTTCATCCAGATAATTTTCTCCGTCATCTTAAGTATCGGTGTAATCCTAAGGATAAATACAATTTTTATAGGGTTACCAGATGAACTTTTGTTGTTGTTTTTTAGTAAACTGTAAATGCTTACGATTTACAACCTTACTAATAGAAAAATACACATATTGACGTAATGAAGTGGATAAATGCAACTTTTTCCATCGTAAATGTTCTTAAAATTACTCAGATCTCTAGTCTTGGTATATGTACATATTTTGTATATTTGTAAATTATTTTTCCTTGAGTAATTTATGTCAGTACCAAAATATTTTTTTTTTACTTTTGTGAAAAATAAAATTTACGTACATTTTCATTTTCACAAATTAACTAGGGAGTAATTAATAATATTAATGAATATTGCATAAATTACCTAATACATAAATTAAAATATTATGAGACCCAAAAGAATGCTTTAGTAGTAAAAATAGGAGCTTCATCCCATATAAAATATATAGTAACTCAAAACACTTATACATATAAATCAACTCTTAGAATCAATTATAAAGAAATTTATTGTCTTTTCATTATTAATGAATTATATTTAAACCCAGAGAACTTAACAAAAAAAGTTTGACTATTCGTTATTTTGATTGACATACAAAGAAGTTACCAACTTACTGTTCTTCAGATTTGTATATGATAGAACATCGGAAAAGATCATATATAGCCTTTTCATATAAACATAATCTTTACAAAAAAAAAAAAAGGAAAATCCCAATGTACATATTTTTATACTTCATATATACAAACAACTCAATATTACATTGACATATTTGAGTCAATTATAGTTCTTACCTTTAAATTTGTGGAATTAGTTAAGGTACTCAAGAATTGTAAGTTATTTTAAAGCTTTTGTTTTATCAAAGATACTTAAATGGTCCCCGATATGATATATCAAAAAAATATATATCTATTTATCCTTATTATTTTAATAATCAAATTTGACAACTTTAAGTGATTTTGCATTGCCTGCAAAGTGTTAATAAAAATAATTTATTGATAGAAATTTTTCGATAATTTGCTGAAGAACACAAATGCAACTCCAACGATCCATGTTTTTTTTTGTAAGATATGGTTCCTAAACTTTCAAATTTTGAAATAAATACACAATCAAACAATTAGGAAACGACCCCAATTCCTAAAATATCTTATATTATAGATTCATTTTTTTGTACGAAAAACTTTCATGTACTGCAATTATGAATAATAGATAGTTTTTTAATAAAATAACTAGATATGGAGTAAATTCTTCGTGTGAGGTGAAAAGCATCCTGTTTTGATGATGTTGAGAGGTCATTGGAAAGATTTCTAAAATACTTCATACCAAATTCTGGATGCTTATGAATCAAGAATTCTTTTAATAGATATCGTATGTTTCAACTAGAAAAATCTTCATAACAGAAAATAAGTGTAACATAAAATTAAAAGGTTGATGTGTCCAAGGTTAATAGAAAAGCAAGGTTATACAATAACGTTTTTCCTACAAATATTTGACTTCCACCACACTTTTTAATAGTGACCTCAAAGAGTATAACTGTTACCAAGAGTAGCTATAAAACACATTTCTTCACTGTTACTGTTTAAGTATTGCTGGTATACTTTATGACGTCATATATGTATGTATTTCCCAATAGGGTACGGTACATCAAATGGAATATTCTAGCAAGCCCGATTACATGATTGCATAACCTTGTATTTCTATTAACCTTCAATGTTTCCATATTTCAAAAATATTTTGTTACATTTCTCTATCTTTTTCGAAAATGGAGAACATGCTTTGTTAGAACAAAAACAAATGTTTATAAATTTACTATTTCTTTAAAAGTCTATTAAATTCCTCATTTTTGATCTCCAGTACAAAAATTAAAGTTTTTTTTTTTTTTTTAAACTACAGATATATATTCCATATTATAAAAAGAATACCTTATAAATAATAATATTTTAGAACTTGATTTGTTGCTTGAAAAATATTATTGTATATTTTTGAAACTCAAAAATTTAACGTGGTCATTGTGAAAAATTGAATAGTGGTTGGGGATAAGAGCAGCTTAGATTTCATGTTGTTTCGTTAAATTAGCTGGAAACAGCTATGTAATGGAGGAAATAAACATATTTTATCTTGCAATGATCTAGGTAGGAATTACGCCAATGTCGATCCTCAATTCTACTCTGAGTTCATCAAGGATATACACTTACAACTTGACAGTTTTACTATCTGTCATTCATCACCACTTAGTTTAGCTTAGCTGTCATGATGTTTCAGTAGATTAGCTGCGAGGTGCTATGAGAGGAAAGAAATAAACACAAATCCTACTCTGTTTCTATCAATGAAACTGTGTAGAAATTACACAAATCTTGATCCTCAATTCTACTCCCAGTACAAGAGGGGCTTACACCAATAACTTTCAACAAATCATCCGTTACTCTTCGTCTTCCACGCACTCGTGATTACGTCATACTTATTATTCTCTTCTCATAAATGAAAGAACAATGAGAACAGCTTCATAACATAAAAAAACTTTTCTGGGTGCCACTACAAAAAGACTCTTTCCTTCTCCTATATTATTCATTGGCATTTATAGTGTATAATATGTTGCTTTGTAGTGTTAATTTACAGTAAAACTTATTAGATAACCCGTGCGTAGATAATATATTTTATGAGTTGTAATATGACATGAAAAAAAATAACGAAGAAAATCAACATGGTAATCCTGTAACTAAATGTTGTCTCGCATTCGTCTAAGGTTATAACTTTTACAACTATATGTATTTTTATATACAATTTGAGGGAGGAAAAACATTGCTCAAGCCCAACATTTAGGATTTTTCTCAGATTAACTTATTATAAAATGTTAATGAAAAAAATGCAATTTGTAATTTAGAGGAAAAAGAAGGATTATATATGATGGAAAAAAGCAAAGTAAAAGATTAACGCAAAAAAGGAATTATGTTCAACGAGTCGAGTGTAATTATGAGAAGAAGAAGAAGTAATTCATGCTTAATTTAACACATTGTTTTTTGTTTGTGTGTGTTTTTTTTGTGTTTTTTTTTTGGGTGGGGGGATTCTTTCCAATTTAAATGAGTTGAGGTTGAATGCAGGAAATGAGAATGTGTTATTACTATTGCTACAATATAAAGACATCATCTACCCAATTTAAGAGTCAGGAAACATACATTGTATTTACAAAATTTGTTGCTTGTATATTTACATACCAACTCAAATATACCCTTAGAGGTAAATAAATATACAAAAAGGATTTTTTCTTCAATTTGTAAAATATGTTCTCCCTTTTTTAACGCAAAGAATTAATTATACAATTTTTGTATTATCAGTTTGCTCATTTCAAGAATAACGTGTCTGATAAAATCAATGAAAATTGGGTAACATTGGGTTATTCGACAACTTATCTAATCTAATTTAAATATGTGTGCCTAAAATAAGATTGGTATTATAAAGAATCATGACTTATCCAAAAAAGTATTTACTCGTTTGATAATAAGGAAGATGTCACAAAATTTATTGTTGAAAAGTGGCATTTGTTAAAGGCTAATTTGTGAACCTATCAAACCTTTTACATCAGGCAAATATTAATAATTTATTTCATTAACGAAAACCAAACTTGATTAAAATGTCGAAAGCAATTAATATATCAGGTATTATAGCATTAAAAGGTTAGCCGACGCCTAATTACTACAGGCAACGATGGAAAAAACATATATATAAAATATACTAGAAGTACTACCTTTTGTATATTTTATGTCAATAATACAGCATCAAATCCAGTAATATAATGCAGGATTCTACATCTAGTTTACTACAAAGTTTTAAAGTAAAGTGGCGAAACGCGTCTGTTAGCTTAAGTAGATTTATGGCCTTTCTAAAATATTTTTACCTACGCAAAGTAACACTACTTATGATACTCGAGATAACTTCAATTTACCATTTTCTATCACTTTACTGTCACTATCACTTTTTTGTTGTATGAAATTTTTTCTTCCCTTATCAGAATTTACCATGTCAATTCAGATAAGAAGATAAATTTAGGGAAGGTACGTAGTGAATTATAGAACAATACTCAACGCTACTAGTTACTGAAACACTACTTTAACGGGTACCTAAATGTCCCTAAGTCCTATAATTTAAGTGTTCATGAAGCACAAGTACTTGGTTCAACAAGTAGTACAAATGATCAGTACATTCGATAGTGCATTGTTTAACTTATATCGTTTAAAAATGTTTTGAAGGAATAAATCTTTTCATCAATTATAATTTTTCCTTGTAAGTAGTGAAGGTATACTCTGTCGGCCAAATAAATTGGGAAAATCTTCAAAGACTTATAACAAAGGAACTATATATTTTTTAATTATTTGAATACTACACTTAATGACTTTCAATTATTCATAATGAAAACCGCCTTCCTTGATAATATCAGCTACACGGCGTTGGAAGATTTTACTGGCCCTGGTAATCTCGTGCGGATCCAACTTTGCTATTGTACTGGTTCTGGTTTTGCATTTTTAATTATAAACTACTGTATAGATACACCTTTCAACAAGTACAGCATCTGCCAAAATGCCAAAAAAAGTCCTCACTTTTGCGGCTAGATTTTTGACCTTCAAACTACCCAGACCTTAACCCATGCGATTAATAATTTTGGTAAGGATCGACCATGAGGCCTGAGCTAAGTATTATTCGTCTTTGAAGACCCTCAAAAATTACCCGTACAATGGTAACGCTGGATCTGTATGAAGTCTCCAGGCCCAGGACAAACTTCTGGGGTTGTGTTGCCGAGGTTAACAAGATAGGCAGATTTTATTACAATACATTGAATATCGTTCAGAGTAGATTTCAAATAATAAAAAAGCTTTGATTCTAACCAATCTAGTTCGTCTGTAATAAGCCTTCCCAATTATCAGTACCACACTGTATATTGGGAGTGGTTGACTTTAAACGTAATTCCGTAAGAACTGCGTTAGTCAATAAATCTACTATTGCTACAGATTTTTTAAAAGATATATAAAAAACAGCTTCTATCTGGTAATATAACAAGATGAAATTCTCAGCTTAAGAAGATTGGATCTGTCATCTGAATTTGGGAAAATAAGTTGACTTCTTATAAAAGTATATTGACTCATAAAATGGGACTGAAAAAACAATAACTATTGAGTGATGTATATTAATATGTTCTTAAGTTATGGTCAATTAAGGATTTTATACGACATGTGTTACCTTGACCTTTTGAAATTTAATAGTCTCTTATTGCGACCATATAAAACCTTCGTACTAAGTTTGAACAAAATCGATTTGTAACTACCCCCGTAATCCTTGTGCAACACAAATAAATTAAAAAAGGGAATTCCTTTTTTTCTTGCACTCCAAATAAAATTTCGCGTGTATTTATGTCAGTATCAGTACCAAAACACAATTCACATTTTCAGACACCTGGATTGCGTTTTCGCATTTACCAAAGAAAAACTGTAAGATATGGCGTATTAGTTCTCTGCTGGTGTATATCTTTGACGCGTACTAAAAAAAAAGCTGAGTCA
The DNA here is from genome assembly GCF_016086655.4 of Lepeophtheirus salmonis. Taxonomy (NCBI): domain Eukaryota; kingdom Metazoa; phylum Arthropoda; class Copepoda; order Siphonostomatoida; family Caligidae; genus Lepeophtheirus; species Lepeophtheirus salmonis. The sequence continues at coordinate 23,330,399 of NC_052137.2, read as the reverse complement.
AAAATTGCAAAACTAGTTTAAAATAAAATTTAGTACGAAATGTTATCTTTCTAACATCATGTAGCGTAAACCGAGCAAACATATATGATGCAATATAGATATTTCTAAATACATCCATAACAAATTTATTTCTACTACACCTATTATATTTAAATAATATTATTATTCATGGAATTGTATTAATTTTGCTGCAAGACTTAATAGTTCAATAAACACACTATTATAAGTAACAAAGATAATTTATCATTGAAATATTTGTAAATGCATGAATTTACAAATACAATGACACCAATACTCGAAATATGACCTCACTACGAGACTAAAGAATCGAAATTGTTCCTCTTATTCGCAAGAAACACACATCAACAGAGATCTAAAACGAACAATAAGATTATTTACGACATCAAGAACCCATTAACGACGGTATTGCCATCTAAACGAAATTCAAGAAGATGGCGCACCGAAACACACAATAGAAGGCTACATAGTCTGTTTTAGAGACCAACATTGTATTTTGGCCGAAAACAATGTTACCACCATACTCACTAGATGCCAAGCCGCTTCACTTTTCCTTCTGTTCGAATGTTGAAGCCAGGGACTGCTACACAAAAGTACCGGAAAACACTGAAGTATTCTGTTGATAGTCATTGAAACTACATCAGTCCCAATTATATTATGCCCACCTGTCAGACCTTATAGCGGCGCATCAAGACCATCATCACTGTCGATGGAAACTACATTTAAGATTAGAAACGGCAGCAAATGTTCAAACATCTTTACAAAGTATTAGCATGTTCTGAAATTTTGGAGACAGTTCGTTTGAAGGGAAAATACCACCAGCATCGATTTTTTCATGAATTTTATGGTTGAAAATATTCTATAATTATTCTGAGAATAGCTAAAACCTACAAGCTACATTTTCTCATGTTTCTCCATTCATCCCTGAACATAGAGACTCACAATTTTCACTTGTACTTTTTGATACCCTACAAACTGGGAAAAACAGTGTATGAGATATACTCTGGCCTCCCTATCATTTACCCTGATGCCGGGGTCGAACTTTTAAGCTCGAGAAAGGTGTATTATCATGACGTGCTCGGGAGATAATGACACCCAACAACATCTCCCAAGTCAAGTACCTGGTAAAGAACAAATCTTCATTGAACGTTCGATAAATCTCAGCTGACGACAGGAAACATTTTTCCAGTCTAAAGATGAACAAACCTTACCCGAAGGAACTTTTGCTCATGTGGGACAACGTTGAATTGAGATACATCACTCAATTTGATTTTAGAGAGAGTTTTTTAATGGTTAATGTTTTTATTAATCAAAAATACTCACTTAGGATTCATTATTTTGATCCTGGTTTAGTAATGTTAGTAAGATGAACATTTAAAATATAAAAAAAGAATGTTACAGGAGGATAAACTTGACAAGCCTTGGTAAAAATCAGATTTATCTCAGATTTCTGAACTAATATACTGATCAGAAGATAATTTTTGTCTTGCATTCTTTTAAAAAATTACATAAGTCATAACCTATGCATTCATTCATCCATCTAATTGTGAATACTTAGTTTTATAAGCATTCCCTGGTTACAAAAATTAAACAACATTTTTTTTAATTACATTATTTTTTGTAATTGCATTATATAAAATATCAGACCGTATATCAAAATTTCTACGAATTTTCTCCAATCCCATACGGTGCAGATATTTTGCATGCTGTATTTATTTCACTCCAAAATATTTGCACACGTTTACTCGATACTTATCTTACAATTAATAATAATTATTGAGTAGTATCTTGTAACGAGCTTTTAATTTTCAATTCCTTGAATTTTAAAGGTATTTTCACTAGACAAAATGTATTAAATGGTTCAATTGAACGTGCGTTAATACAAAAATTTAATTAGGGTAGGAAAAACATTAGGGTGAGGCTAGTGCCAAACAAACTACTACATCTTCTTTTTTTTTCTTTTTTTTGTACTGTACCTTATTAAAAAATTTGTTCAACTTCATTGAATTATAAATATTATTTACCTTGAATAGAAAGCCATAATTTTGAAAAAATGACAAAAGACTGTAAAATCACAATTTTTAGTTTTTGAATATGTCTATTATTATTATTATTATTTTTGTTTTTGTTTGAATATACATTTCTAAGATTAATATACGGTATTTATACAATATTTGTACTTTTTATCTAATGTAAAGATTAGGAACCTATAAAATGAAAGATCTTCAAAATTGGCTCATCTTATTTATAAATAAGAGTTATTTTTTAACACCATATAATTCAATTTAGATTCATGATAATTCATGGACGAATAGCCTTGAGCTCTATGAGTTTTCCAAATTTTATCAATTATAGTCAATTTATAGAATGGGTAAAGGTTTTTTTTAAAATTTATACTTAAAAATATCTTGAAACCAATTATTTACAGTGTGGAGCCTGAATACTGTAAAATAAATAATTACATTTAATTTTTTTGTTTCGATAGTTGGTAACCTAAAATTTTGCAATAATTGGCCAAAAAAAAAAAAAAAATTAAAGCAGTCCTTTTTTTCAGAAACTATCGGCCTGTGTCTGTTATGGAAGGAATCGCTTTAAGCACAGGACATTTCCATTAGAATATTGCCCCATCCCCGAATTATAGAGGCTTTCAAACCAACAAAATTAGGATGGTTCTTCTTGCAGATCCTTTCTTCCAAATGAACCAGATTCTAAATTTATATATGTGAGAGTGAGTACCATTCTGTTGAAAGGTATAAAATCTTTTATATTAAGTTAGGATTAGCACATAGCTGGAGACTTTTCTATAAGATGATACTCGCATACTTAATGCTGTTAGTTTTGTCCACCTGGGGCACAAAGATAAGGGACACCTTATTAGAACAGCTAATGGCCACCTATACAATCATTTTATCTGGTGTTTGCATCTAATAGATTCTACAGGCCGAAATCAGATCATTTTGGTAGGTTGAATAGAGCCTCAATAGAAAAAAACAAACAGATATCAATCTTCAATTCAGCTTTGAGTCCAACAAGGAGATACAGTTATAAGTTACTAAAAATCCTCTGTGTTTACTCTTCGTCTCTTATGCACTAACAAAAATAGAATACACTGTACAGGTTGTAACTGTAAACTCGCTCATACTTGTCCATTGTCATATTTCTAACAACTTCAGCCATGCCCATAAAAAGTAAACAATTGGACAGTCGTTTAATAGCATCTACTTTAACCTTTTTATTTACTTTTTTATCGAAAAAAAAAAATAGTTTAAATACCATTAAGTATATATGTATATAATTTTTGAGATTGATTTATCTATTCTTCAAAAAGGAAAGTCACTTGCGTCTCACACTATCTTTCTTTTTTTAATATAAGATTACTTTCTAATACTTTTTTGACTTGGTCAATAACTTTTTAAATTTTCATACAAATGACTCAATGATATTAACTCAAAATATATATTGTTACATATTATTCAAAGGCTACTAACCAGAAAATGAGATGGGTTGTCATTCATTGACATAAGATTCTTGGCATCCAATGTACATATATAATTTTTAATGATACCTTAAACTTATAGAAAGCTGTAAAACTCTCATCAAATGCAAAAAAAAGAAAAGATGGTTAATCATCATAATCTCAATGGAGGACAAATGTCCCATATCATTTTTTTATCATAGTAATATACGGAACAATATAAAATGCAATTTTTTATAACATATTAATAAGTATCTCTGATATATTTATAAATTCACATTGCATATTATTCTAATAAATTTATACTATAAATTATGAGTTCTCGGCACTTTATCATAGCGTATTCCCAAATTGTAATAGATAATCTATCTAATTGAATTAGTCTATTGTATTCTTTTGAACTCTTTTTCGACACTTTTGCCCCCAACAAAGATTTACCTTTATACATAGTGTCCCCACTTTTCACGGTTTTAGGGAACAAGAAAAATCCATCTAATAGAAAAAAAATGTATTCCAGACAAGATACTTGTAAAATTGAATGTTGTTCATGTCATTGCAATACTATTAAATTAAAATAATCGGAACTTAACCAATATTTATTCATGAGCCTTTGTATAATAAGTAATAACCAAGAGTTTTTAGTTGAGATATCCAATCAAATCCTTGAAAGTCTATGTATGAACGAACTCATCAACAACTAAAAAAAATTTTGATGACCTCAATCTTCATTTTTTTTTACAATTTATTATCATAATATAAAATAACGCAATTTTAGGGAAATATACCGTACTATACAGGAAGTCAGAACGATTCCAAACACGGCATTATGCGAAATCCCTAGTGTTTGAACCCACGTAATAAGGGGACCTCCTGTACTTCCTACCAAACCCTCCGTCTTTTATAAGCATATGCACTAGTCACTACTTTAAACTTAGATATTCTCCCTTCAAGCACCAAATAATTATTATAACAGTTTCACAAATAACATAGCACCATTAAGATGAACAACAACAAAAAATCTCACACGCTCATAGGTAATATTTTATGCAACTCTGTTGATCCATAATAAATAAATAAAGCTAAAAGACTAAGGGCAATACTTATCATAATATCATATGAAAGTATATTAAAATATGTATGTTTTGTACTTTTTTGGCGAAATGTTATTTCGGCAAATTGTCCACAAAGGTAAATACAAAGTTAAACAAATAAAGTTTAAACTAAATGTATTTATGAGAAACAAAATGCAAAAATGGAGAGGAAGGAGGGCTTCGTAAAAAACTACAAGATTATTGGAAAAGGTTTCCCTAGCCAATTGCAACGTTCCTACCAACTCTACATTATATGTATCATTCCCATGGTAGGACCTGCTATTAATGTTTATAACCTCAATATTTCTTCTTCATTTTATTGATAAAATCATAAGATTGACTTTTAAATGACTGAGTAATAAAGTCACTTTTATTTATATACATAGATTGCTAAATATACGAGACCATAAAATATAATCGGTCAAATTGTTTCCATTTGAAAATATTTAAAGTTGAATACGTATTAACCTACAATCATATGTTGTATCAAAATCTTTGTTAGTGAACTGGGATTTTATATTCCCCAAACTTTATAAAACTGTATTTAATTCCTTTTAAATTATACTTGACCAACATGCAACACTTTTTAGTATATTTTTGAAACGTGTAGTTAGAAACAAGAAAATTTGTTGATGTTCTAATAATAGTTTTTCCATTAACTTTTTTGATTTAATACGAATGTAATATAACTTTTTATATTATGAATAACACGCAACCTCATCAAAATTTATATGTACTTATCTTATACTCAAAATAATAATAATGACTATTTGATTAAAAAAACTATAAAAAATGAAACTCTAATATTTGAAATATAATAATAACAAACTATATTTTGTATTGATCACAAACTAATAACTTTAAGATCAACTTTTTAAACAAAGGATAAACTTTTAGTTTTTTACAAGTACTTTTTATCATTTTCATTCAAATATCTAACGAGACATGTGACAAGTTCGTTAGGAAATTGAAACTTCCAAAGTTTTAGTGATAATAGTGAATAGTGAATTCCTTTTGTGGAGCTGTGGAAGCAAAAAAATTTACAGCTCAATTTTTCAGATGATATATTTTTATACAGTAGATTATACAAAATAATCTACCGCCTCTGCTTGTAAAGTTTATACTAACTTTTTTAACAGGAAAGTTACTTGGAGCATGCCCATAAATGTTAGTAACTGTGTCCTGCTTCCCTTCTCCAAAAAAGAGTTTATTCATCCAAGTCTGAAGGTGGTAGATGATTACTTAGAATTAGGAATTTAGTTACATCTTCGTGATATGAGATTTGAGAAGCATATTCACTTAGTTATAAGGAAAGTCAATCGAAACATTGGATTCATAAAATGAAATTTCAAAATACGTCACCCTTTATTCATAGTGAAACTGTATATACTTTATATTCTCACAATCTTAATGTACGTACCGGAGATATGCAATCCTCCCAGAAAATTCATAATTAAGTCCATGGAAAAGGTACCAGTTTGGTTGGTTGTGTTTTTTCCTTGATTGGGAGATAACGACAAATGTCTTTGTAAAATCAAAAGATTCGGCCTCATCCCCTTGTATCATAGACGTGCTAATAATAATGTTATTATCCTCCACCGAATTTTATACAAAAAGATAAACTTATATCTTCCCCTTGCCTGGATATTAAACAAAAGACACCCTCACAGAACCGAATATATAGATTTTAAAGCATATTACAGATCGACTATTTATTGGAATTTTATATTTATATTCTTGTGTATTTTTGTAGATTTTGACTAAGAGGTCTAATTTTAAATTATAAGCTTTTTCATACTAACATAATGCAATTCCTTTTAGAGATTCATTTCATTGTAATTTTTTATAAATCTACGTATATGATATGAATAAAAATAATAAACAAAGATAAACAACTTCTTTTTAAATAATTGATTCTAAAAGATGATGTAAATGGGTATTTTTAATTGGTATATAGGATAAAACTCATAATACTACTATTAAGAAATTCCTATGGGTCTCATAATATTTTAATTTATTAGATGAAATAAAGGAACGTTCATTAATATTATTTATTATTCTCAAGTTATTTTGAAGAAATGTAAATTTAAGTAAATTTTATATTTTGTTAGAGTAAGAAAAAATATTTTCATATATACTTCTATCTAATTACTCAAACAAAAGTAATTTCTTATATTACAAATATGAAAATATATCAATACTTAAGATATGGCCTTCGAGGTCATATATTTATAAAATTACCTCCTACTAAGTTTTTATTTTATAAATTTTTTGATTTATTTTATAAAACTTGGGTATAATGATAGTTTTCCTCAAAAAAGGGAATAAAAAGATTATCAAGGTTAAGATAATCAAAATTATCACTTATTTTTGTTAATCTAGGTGAAAAAAACGTATTTGCAATTTTTTTAGATACTACTAGCCGCTCATTGGCTACAATAAAGAGGTGAACTGACAGATAGGCAAAAATGCTACATTTCATTTAAATATTTTTATTGTTCTTTAAGACATGTCAAAAATGATTTATCAAAAATATTATAACAAGCTTTTGATAGGAGTTTAACTTAACTAAATTTGTTAATTTTACTAACAAACTTTATTGTGTAGTATACAGATGATATTAACACAAAAACAAGTTTTTTTTCCAAAAATATGTAAAATTTCATCCTTTAGGCCCATTGAGCTACCTCTAAATATTCATAAAAATCGATCAATCTTTTTTAATCGTATTTTTTTATCAGAAGGAATGAATTTGAACCTTCATTTTTTTTTTTTTACTTTTTCACAAAAAGTGATTTAATTTGTACACTAGTGGACATCTGGATATTTTATATTTATTGATAAGTAGAAAATGATCTTTACGCTGAAAGGTGTGTTGAAATTTATAAGCGTTGGGATTAAGTTCACAAAAATTACACACAACAAAATGAGCATATGGTGTGATATTAAATTGATTATAATCAAGGTGGAAACATGACATGATCAAGGAATCAAAATTTAACATAAAAAAAAAAGAACAGATTTTCTGAGCAACTGATTAAATAGCAATATTTATCGATGAAGGGCAACTTGGATGAATCTTTAAAAATATATAAAATATAAATCATAAACTCCTAAGATACATAGTTTTTTTCAGATAAACAAAAATACACATTTAAAATTATAGAAAATCGAAAGTATTTTTTAGTAAAATATTTCATTAAAAAAAAATTAGTTCTTGATATTAAAAAATAAATATTTTAATGTCAAACAAATCTTCAAAAAAATTATAAACGCTTCAAATACGTGCTTCATAATAATTAAATAATTGGTAGTATAATTTGATTAATAAGTTTTGTGATTTAATTATGCCATGCTAAAATAAATGTATGAGAAGCCACGTAACGAAAAAAGATGATTTTAATCAATGTACGATAAAGATTATCATTTCCTTCCAATTATAATATTTACATTTGATATAAATATGTAGATTTATGTATATTAGTGTTTAAAAGATTCAAGACAAGTTTTTTTGTTTTTTTTTGTTTTAGTTTTTTTCCAGGCCTACAGATAAAGTTTCCTTTTCTAAAGAAAGAAGTTAACACACAAATAAAAAATAAATCTTATCTTCTCAAAAAAATTATAAAAAAATGGCATTTATGCTGATTTCTTTAGATTTTACAACGAGATGGGTCCTTACGGAAGTTAAACCGAATTAGTTATAATTATAATGGCTTAATACTGATTTTCAATTTCCAGAAATAAAGTTAATACTGTTATTTAAGTGATGCGTCAATATAATTCATATCGAACAAAAAAACAAAACAAAATGGGAAAATCCCAATTTATTTTTTTATTTCATATATTTATACTGGCCAATATTTCATAAACATATTCGAATTAAGGTTTTTTATTCAAATTTTTGGAAGGAACTAAGATTAGAGACATCTGCAGGGGTGATCTCAAGGGGCTGCACTCCCCCCTCCCCCACCGAAAAAAAAATGATTTTTACAAGAAAATTAAATATTTAAACTATTTTTTAAAAAAGTTTAACAACTGAAATTTAATTTAATTTATAGTTGTTTTTTTTTGAATAACTATAGATTTTTAATTTTTTTCTAAAGAAGGTAATATTTGAATTTATTTTCAAATCATTTAATAATTGAAATTTAAATTTTTTCTTAAAAATTTAAATTTTGGATTTAAGATTGGGAAGCTGCGGATTTTTTTTTTTTCTAAATTAACATTTAATATTGATTTCCAAATAATTTAAATTTTTGAAAATAGATATGTATTTTTAAAATTATTTGTAATTGGTAAGAAAATGTTTAAATTTTTTTTTTCTTTTTAGAATAGCTGTGAAAAAAGGTAATTATTGAAATTTCAAAAAAAATCAAAAAACCAAGCCCCCCCCCTAAAATTAAAACCTGCGGACGCCCCTAAAATATCAACGAATTGTATCAATAGTAAAGATCTTTTATTTGATTTAAGATACTTAATTTAGCCTCAATATGGTCACCTAAATAAAATATCTCAATTTCATATCATATAATTGTGACAGTCAATTTTCGCTACTTCAAATGCAATTTGAAGCGACTCCAAGTGACTAATACGAATAGTTTTTAAATAAGAATTAAAGATAATTTGTCAAAAAAAACATTTATTTTTATTGCTGACAACCCAAATTTGTATCTTAGACTCAAACGGTTTCACAAAATACATCATTGTAGTACGATCATATGAAGACAGCATTTGCTATCTCATTATGTTTCAAATATAACATTCTCTTCCTTTATATTCCCATAGAGTGATTCATATAAAACATTATGTATAGTAAAAGTCAAAGGGTTGTCTGGATCTATATACTAAAGTATTCTATAGATATATAGCGGTCCCAAAATCTTGATATCCTGTCTTAAATCTTAATGACGTGTCTGAATTGGGTGCAAAAGTCAACCTATGATACTTGTCTGTCAAAATGACGTCATAGATTTCACCATCAATCAATCTCAACTGTTTAGGACTGGAATGTCCAACCCATGGATCACAGGATGCATTGCAGTCCGCTTAATTTTTGAGTGTGGTCCACTACTCATTCTCACTTCAATTAATTTTTTTAGCAAAATTGTCAAAATATCATCGAAACGCGTAGAAAATGCATGAAAAGTACATACAATAAAATAAAATTAACGTCATCTCGTATTTTCTGAGACTCTAACAGCAGGGGTGTCTGCATGGGCAAGGGGGCTGTAGTCCCCTCAAATAAAGGAATTTTTGAAAAATTATCGCAACTTGTACAAAACACACATTAATTATTCAATTCATTTTTTTATATGTTGAAGATTAAGCAGCTCAATATAAAAATGCTTTTTTCAGTATAGCTTTTTATACCCAAAGATAAAATCACTTACTTTTTGATTGCCTCAATTTTTAGTGGATAATATGCATCTTATCTTCGATTTGATTAATTATTACGGAATCTAGGTTCAACTCTTCTCTTCTTCTATAAAATTAATGCAATTAAATTTATTTTTATTAGTTGAGAAGCATCATCCATAAAAAAAATTACTATATACCATCAAAAAGATTCGAGAGACTGTAAAAATTGATGACAAGCCACGAAGTTGACGCCTAAGATCAACTAGCAAATCTGGAATTGTCAGCAAACTACCCCCCTACAGATCAAAGGCTAAAAAGACAAGGACTTCGCTGATTCAAATGAGGGGTTTCCTGAAATTTTGTTACGGTAAGATTTCCACGGATTAAACAGATTGAAAGAATTTAATATTTATTATAATTTTTTACTCGGAGAAGGTCAATCTTTTCAGATGAAAAGAATTATGATCATGATCAAAAATTCAACTCACAAAACGACCGGTTGTTGGTCTTTTCATATAAAAGTGTATTTTTAGACCTTCAAACTGTTCTAAAGCTGGTTAATAGTCGATTCCTTATGGTTTTAATTAAAGTAAGAACGCTCCAATTGGTTTTTGTCCAGGAGGGTAGCTGTATGTAGACGTGTAATTACATTTAATAAGTTTTGGTAGATCTGGTCATTACATGGTTTAAGGCTAACTCTTCCAAAACAAAAAAGATAACTTATCAGCAAGATTGATCTCCAATAAATACCAGTATTTAATGCTAACAGTGGACAAAAGCAAAAATTCATTTATGAGACATGTCTATGATGTCACCGTCGAATCGATATATTACCATAGACTTTTGTTATGAAATAACTATAAAAAGGGATGGAAAGATGGTTCTTTAAATTTTTGGTCAGATGGAGTTGCATCAATTATATATAAGTAGACATTTTATTCCATTTAATTATAAAATTGCTTACTCTTGGAATCCATGTGCTTAGGAATTATTCATAGAAATAATACAACGAGATTTAGAAATACTTTGGTTTGTTTAATTATTTTGCAAAAATATTGAAATTTTTGGTAGTCTTTTTCTAATATTGGTGGTTCTTAACAATTTATGAAGTATTTGAAAATTTAGAATATGTAAATAACTATACTGTTTCAGGAGTTTTCATATGTTTTAGAGCAACAGTGTTTTCTTATCTTCAGAGGGTTGTCCCGAAATTTCTGTTTTTTACATGCAGACTGTTTTAGTCATACTTTTTACGTCTACAGAGGGGAGGGGGGGGGGAGGATTTCCAACATAGCTGAAAATTCGACTTCTAAGTCAATGCGCCAAATGGTAAGCATTTTTAGAGTGTTTTCCTTACCATTTCTGCAAAAACCAAATTTCTTTGACTTTGGAGTTATGTAATTTCTCCAAAACACCTATTAGTGAAATTGTTTCCGTATACCTTTGTATACATTTGATAATCCAATCAGTTGGATTTAAGTAATTAAATATCTTGTATCTGTCTCTAACTCTTGTTTAATAAAGTTTAAGTTTAGGTGTTATTGAACTTTACTACATTGATGATTAGAATTTGTTAATTCGTTGTTCCAATATATTTGTAATTAAAAAAACATTTGATATCTTCGGAGAATTAATGTGGTTGTTAATTTTGTAAGATAAATTTCAAAATCCAAACAAATTCAATTTATTCTATTCAAATTGTTTTTAAGTGTGTGACTATTTTTGTATTTACCTCGACTAGATGATTACCTATTCATATTTTGTTTCTTATAAAATTTGTTTGAAAGACGTTCAGAAATACTTTATAAATATATTATATATTACTACTATTACAACTTTTTAAATATCAAAATGAGTGCATACTTCTTGTATATAATCCCCAAAATAAAATCAATAAACGTAAAACGAATAGATAGTATATAATATAGGCAAAATGTATTTATTCGGGATTTGTATTTTTATAAGAACAAATTAATTTCAATATCTAGAAACATATTTATGAATATTGTAGGTGTGAAAGTAAGGTAAATTTGTAAGAGGGATGAATTAATTTTTAAATAACTCATGAAAGCAAAGAAGGAGCCGTTGAAATTAAAGGAATATCAGTGTCATTCCTCACCTGTGGAAAGGTCAGTGAAACTTGTTTCAGAGGCGTATTGTAATGTTCACAGATACAATGAAAGACAAGGGTACAGCTTGTCAACTTTAAAATAAAGAACATACAAAAAAAATTGTATTGTTTATGAGATAAGTAATGTCTTTCATTCTACTCAATTTTTCGGTTGTTACATACATTTTTTTATTAATTGTAATCGAGATAAAGTAATTAATAGTTCATTTTTCAAATGCTGAAATGTTTGTATCTACTTGTTATTTAATTTAATTTCCATCTATATAGTTCTTTCATGTCGAAATATGGTACTAGATTGTGTAAAAACTTAATTTAAAAAAACAACAACTTTAAGGACAATACCTATAAAGGCTGAAAGATTTTTCATTTTCGTGTTTTTCGGATTAAATAACAATAATAAATGTTGGTTGTAACCTGCATGCCAAAATGTTGTTGCTTGGTGCTAAAAATATTATTAATATTTATGTTATCCACATTATTATGCACAAACTTATATCAAATAATAAATAATATATTAAGGTAGATGAATCTTTTCCTTCACATAAGTGATATTTTAGCTTTTTTCGTCTATTTTCTTAATAAATAGAGGAACACACAATGTTTAATGTCTTTCATAATTGACAGAAATAGTTTAATGAAAATATGAGATTAATATTATTTTACTTCATACAAAACATTTCCATATAAAAGGGGGATATGGTATGGGTCCTGGGCAAATTCATTCAAATGTAAGGATTTATATTTACAAGTAACAACTTTCCAGATGTCTAAATCTATGAAGACCCACGTTTTTTATTCACGTGATAACTCGTAATGTATATACTTATATAAAATTTTGGTAAAATTATGTTTCGATTCCTTGATTTTTCATTCCAAATATAAACCAATCTGTAAAAAAGACAACATTTAAGATGTTTTCCTCGCCCACTCTGTAAATGGAATTGTGTTGTTTTAACGTTAAAGGATCTAAATAAAATAACAAAAAATTGTAAAAATATGTTTCCAGACTCAAAAAAACCGTTTTAATGTTCCTTTATCTTTTACTTGAATCCGAGAAAAAAATGAACGCTCTCCTTGAAAAATCTTTTGTCTTTTAGAAAATATATTTCATAAGCAATGGAAGGCTCCGGAACTATCGACCTTATTCCAGAATATACCAGAAAAATGTAATGATTCACCTTTTTAATTTACACTTCATAATCATTTTTCCTACTTTTTTTTTCTTTATTAAAATACCTTCATAATGTATTAATTTTAAAGTAATAAACGAATGTTATGGCTGTTTGGAAGTGTTGTTGGGAGGATCAATTTCAATTTCGAATCGGAAGTAATTATGACTTTTATAAATTATCAAAATTTTAATATTAAATAAAAATATTTTTCAATGAATTTGTTTGCCATAGGCTGAATCCCATCACAAAAAAAAAAAAAAAAACGTTGAGTTTTAGTAAGTTATTTTATACGATGAATTTAGGGATGGATTTTGGAAAGTATATGCTCATGATATTGCAATAAATGAATTCTTTGAATAACTCTTTAAATTAAAAATAGAAGTCATGAATATAAAAAAAAAATATTTAAATAAGTTAATTGTATAGAATCTTTAAAATATATATATTTGTCAACATTGAAATGTCAAATAGAATCATCCCAAAACTTCTCAAGTAATATCAAAGATTGCTTCTCCCTATCGGATTGGAAAAGAAAAATAATGGCTTCTCTGAGGGGAATGAATATTGATAAAAAGTTTATCGTGCATTTAAAATCTCCACAGATTGTATTAAATATAACAGGTTATGCTAAGACTTTGGAAAAATATTTAATAACACACTTCATGCGTCTGCAGACTGCCCTTTCATCTATACCCTAAAATATTGTGTATCTATAAATCTAAAAGGGCTGACGAATGGGGAAGAAAAATATGTTAAAGGTCTTGTTCTTTTTGGAATTTCAAAGAAGAAGGGTGGAACGTCTGAGGTAACAAGGACTCAGGACTTTACAATTCTTAATTGTAAAGGCCTCATCACCAGCCGACTAACTAACTATCAGCCTATTCGGGAGGATTAGTTGAGAGGTATCATCTTGGCAATTTGAGCCCGCTATTTCTCTCTCACAATGAAAATTCCTAAATCAGGATATGAGTCATAGAATTTTGAAAGGTAAGAAATCCAGTACCTTCCATCAACTTCACGGAATCATCGAAGTATTTTAAAAAGCGTTTTAAAAAATTTTAACAAATATGTATCATGATTTTTAATATGCATGTTAACTTTTGTTTTTTCTTAAACCTTGATTTTTAGAATATTAGTTGAAATTTTAGCCCGGAGCATTAAATATAAACTATAAGGTTTATATATGTACTTCTTACGCAATGGTTTCGGTTTATTTATATTTGTATGTCCTATATAATATATAAAACAAATAAAGAATGTTGAAAAAATACTGACTTAGATGCATATTTAATTGGATATATATTTAAACTTCCTATTAAAAGAGACGGATAAGGCCCCCCCCCCTCATGATTATTAACTTTGAAGGTCCTATGTGACAAACGTATAGTTATTCGAGATGATGGATAGGATTTGAGGCTTACGAGTCAACATGGACTTGGGTTCATATTTTGAAAACTTTTGCGACTCGACTTTCACAGTACAACTAATTTATACTAAACTCAAGAAAAAACATTAATATTATTGACTATATATAATAATTATAGACTTGAAATGTCTAAAATTAGTTAGAAAGAAATATGAGGACTCGAATTGGGTTTGATAAAAAGATTCAAGGACTTGGACTTGAGACTAGACTTGGAATTGAAGTATAATCCAATTTTCCACATCCTGACAATTATTGCACCATGTAAAAAATAACACCCTATTTAAGTAATTGATTTTGATATCCATGGCTTTATTTTCCCACATTTAAGGCGTTTATTGGCCAATCAATACTTTAGACTTTCACAGGTTCACAAAATTTGGGATAATTATGCTTGATTTTCAATGTTGAAATAATACATATATTAAAAATGGAATACAATTAACCTTTTTAATTTATTATCATCTTCATGACTATATAAATAATATTTATTATAATAATAAAGTTTAAATAAATAGCGATGATAAGTGATGACGTCAACAGAAGTCTGATAAATCACTTATGCCTACGTCATTGAGTCAAATTAATAATTACGTTTGTATCGTTCTTAAGAGATTTAATGTTTGGTCAAATGGTTGCTATTTCTTGTAATAGGGGGTAAAATGCTAAGGGGGTGGATGGCTCGTAGAGGGAAAAACTACGGGTAAAATGAGGGAGGGTAGGAATATAATATGCAGATGCAGTGAACCTTATATTTATTCTTACAGTAATATTGAAAAGATCTATGCACTTAATACATCTTGAAATGTCCTTTCAGAATATTTAATGATATATAAAATGTTGAAATGTTGTATAGGTTCATATATTAGAAGAGTTTGTTCAAAAAATCGTTATTACTCAAACATTAACAATAGTCAACAAAATATCAGCTTTGTTTTGCTCTTGATTTGAGATGATGGGCCATGAGTCCATCATTTTAATGCAGAGACATAAAAAATTATATTAATATCCCAAAAAAAATTGTGTTTCTGTGACCTGTAAAGTATTATTTTAGCATTAAAGTATATATATAAAAGACAAAGGAATATAATATGTATAGTTTGTAGAAACATGTTTCCAAATTAAAAAATATTTTAATTTTGTCTGTATCTTTTACTAAAATATGAGAAAATTTAATTATAAGGTAGAAAAAAGGAAAAAAATAAACTTTTTCTATGGAAATCTAATAAATTCCTCATTTTTGACAATATAGTAAAAAATTATAGTATTTTGTAGAATAAAAAGAAATAACTACTTTTAACCTTTTTTTAAGTTTACAAAATTAGTATATTTAAAAGTACACCGTATAAAAAATTTATAAATTAGTTAATTACCTATTCTTACTAAATTAATCAGCTTAAATTTCAAATTGATATTAATTTAAAAACATTTGAAACATATTATTTTTATGGTTTGTACTATTAAAATTAACTTTAACATATACTGATGAATTCTTGGAGGAGTATTTATAAGGAAAAATATTCTGTGAGAATATTCGAGATAAAAACCTTATTACTTTAGATAGTATATTTCATAAGAAAATAAAGGCTCTAGAGCCATCGACCTTGTTCCTGAATATACGAGAAGAATGTCGTGATTCACCTATAAAAGCGTACACTCCGTTTTACATAGAGAATATTATCTCATTTTTGAGCTCCTCCCTTGTTTTTATCTCACTGGAATACACACATAATATATTCACATTAAAGCAGGCCTAATATCTACATACAGACATAGTACGGACATATGTATAAGTAGGGACATCTTAATTAGTGTAGAAATATTAATTATATATCGCTATGTACTCGATACATTACATCTTCTTGCAATATCTTGGAGCTGAAAACAATTCCAATAACTAATTCCAATATATGGTCTCAACAAGGAAATGGTTGAAGTTTTTTGCATAGTAATTTTTGAAATGTAACACCAGTTCCATTATTCTTGCCAGTATTTAAACTTGTAGTGTCAAAACACATTATTTAAAGATTTTGTGTCCAATATTCCATTCTTTAATTGCTTTAAATACAGTATTCGCTTGTTCTTCTCCTGTCCCAGATGAAAGTTAGTCCACTCAATATAGTTTAGAAATTCCTTTTCTGGAAGCTGACACAGATAATCGATCCTTTGTTCGGTTTCATTAAGATTTAGAATGATTTTTCCGTTCCAATGTGTGACAAGAGGAGCTTCTCGACTAAACTTTACTTTGATATTATACATATATATTTTTTGAGTCTGTGCTTTGCCCTATTTTGACGAGTTTTTTCTATTTTAAATGAAATTTCTTTAACATTGTGGCCCAGTATTTACCTGCTTCTAATAATATAAAAACTGATTTTCAGTGGTTCAATCAAGGGCAGGTAAAAGATCAGAAAGTGTTGTTGTTGTTTTTTTTGCTTCTTTTGGAGTATACATTGGCATTTCATCTTCACTATTGTCATCCATAATTTCAATAGTTTGCTCATCAAAAGTACTAGCTTCAGAGATTAATGAAGAAGATGGCATGATTAAGTTCCGCCTTGCTCCCCCTCTTGCCTTTTTTTAAAGGCTGTTCTTCGGCTGCAGGGCTTTTATCAAATCAAACCATGGACCCTTTTCATCCTTTTTCTCACTGGTGTAAGAGGAAGGATATGTCTTCTTGCAATACGGAGGTAGAAGTCATAATTTATTTGATACATCATCAAGAAAAAATAACAAAATGTATGCAAATGATAATTGTTTTTCGTTGAATTGAATTTAAATTAAATGTAATTGAACATTTTGATATTTATCAGTCCAATAGTTGGTTTGCAATATGATAAAGAAATTAAAAAAAGGTTCATGAGTTAAATTTCAATCAACTTCAATTGACGTTATTTTGAACATATATGCATTATTTTCAACTTTGTTTTGCTCTTGATTTGAGATGATTTGAGAATTGTATTATCTTAAAGCAGAGACATGAAAATGAAATGGATCATTTTGGATAACAATATTATAAAAAAGTTTTTGTAAAATAAAAACCAATTTTTAACCTTTAAAAAATTAATATTCCAAAAGTTAGCCATATTTTTTGTTTCAAATTATTTTATGTACTAATATTAAATTATCAATCTTAGTTTGCAGTATATAAAATCTTTTAATAAGTATTAACTATTTTTTTTTATCAAATTTATCAACTTATATTTGAAATTAATTTATTAATTTAATAAAGTTGGAAACATCTTTGATTTTAGTTTGTACTATTCAAAATTGACATAATAAAAATAAAAAACCTTCGCACTTTCTGTTAGGGGTCTATTTATTTTTTCAAAGATTACTCTAATTTTTGTATTTGATTATGTTTATAATTATTGCTATCTTTGAGGGTGCCTAAAATATATATTTACATACAGTGTTGTTGTAAAGTTCTAATGTTTTGTATGTAACATGTATCTTATCTTCTATTTGATTGCTTGTCAAAGCGAAGAACGAGCCGTTGAAATTAAAAGAATATAGTGGCATTCCCCATCTGTGCAATGGGATTCCTGTAATGTATACAATTAAAGACAAGAATACATTTTGTCAATTTTAAAATAAAGAAAAAAGGATGCTTCATATTCAAAATAGTTGATAGATATAAAACTCCTGAGCAATTCATTTTTTTTTTTGCAGAATATTATTGTAATCTATATTCAACGCAACTTCACCAGCTTAATTTATGAAAATTCCTTAGTAAATATTAAAGACTAAATTGACCAAAAATCAATCAAAATCGACCAATTTTATAGGTTTTTTTTTTAAATTGAAAACTTGAAGAAACAAATAACAAAGATATTAGCTTCTTAGTAAGGTCTTTTATATTAATCTGTTTTTTGGTAGTTATATACATTTTTTTATTGATTGCAATCAAGATAAAGTAATAAATGGTTCATTTTCCAAATGATGCAATGTTTGTATAAATTTGTTATCACTTTGATTTTCATCTATATAGTTATTTCATGTCAAAATATGGTTCTGAATAGTAGTTATACGCTAAAAGCTTGATTAAAAAAAAAGGCTTAAAAAGGCAAAACCTATAAAAGTTAAAAGATTTATCATTTTGTATTCTAAAGATTAAATAACTATAATAATTGTGGGTCTCAGACTGCCGGCCAAAATGTTGTTTCATGGTTTTAAATATACTATTAATATTAATCCTATCCACATTATTAAACGCAAACTCATATAGAATAAAAATAATATATAAACATACATGAATCTTTTCCATATATATATAAAAGACAAAGGAATATAATATTTATAGTTTGTAGAAACATGTTTCCAAATTAAAAAATATTTTAATTTTCTGTATCTTTTACTAAAATATGAGAAAATTTAATTATAAGGTAGAAAAAAGAAAAAAAAAGAAACTTTTTCTATGGAAATCTAATAAATTCCTCATTTTTGACAATATAGTAAAACATTATAGTTTTTTGGAGAATAAAAAGAAATAACTACTTTAAACCTTTTTTTTAGTTTATAAAATTAGTATATTTAAAAGTATACCGTATAAAAAATTTAACTTTGCTTTGCTATTGATTTGAGCAGAATTGCCCCTGATCAATGTTAGCATATAGAAGTCAAACAATTCGACTGATATATACAAAATTTCCATGTACACATATTTTTATCTTAGATAAAGTGAAAAGTGACCTTTCGATTACTTTGATTTTACTGACATTTTTATCACCTTTATTTAAGAATAAATACCTATATTACAAAATTTTATTAAAAAAAATATATATATATGTCAGACAAAAAAATGTTTGAAATATTTTGTATTTTTAGGAAGAAATTATCTCTTAAGTCACTTGAGCCAGAGTCCAAAGAAGGATTAAATAATATATTTTTATTTTTGTAGTATTATTATGAATGTATCAAATGTTACGAAGCTTATGTAATACAACAAAAGATGTTGTGAACAGATAAATACAAAATTATCATATCAATTTATAAAATTTACTGCATAGGAATCTGGGATCTGGGCCTACACTTTAATTAGTTAACTCAAAAAATGACTTTCTCATACAAAAAAAAGTATTTAAAGTGAATTAAGGGACGACTAGACTACATTTTGGTTCCTCCAATTATCGCTTTAACTCTTGCAGAATTCAAAATACTACCGGAATACATCTCGGACCACTCTCCACTCTATACCACTTTCCTTTACTCAAGTAGAACTTACATTTCAATTTGGAAATGGAATGTATCGACTCGTTTAAAAATAGAAAATATCATTTATAAAATGGGTAGAAAACTTGATCAAAGACAATATAGACCGTCTATGGATTTACAAAAAATTGAGTCATCTTCTAGATCTATATTGAAGAAGAAAGAATTAGAAGCAGCAACAGTCAGAAGACAAGTTTTAAGAAAGACTAAAACTCTTAAAAGACACTCATGACACCTATGATATCAGTGCTAAGGATGAATTGAATTCTATATTAGAATAAAAACATAAGTTTCTCTCATCCGAATACACAAAAACGGATTGAGTGCAACATTAAAGGGAAAACTTCAAATCATAGAACTTGAGGGCTCTAAACAAATCTATAAAAAAGTTAAAGCCCTTCGTCTTACTTCCAGAAAAGTAACCTCTGATCGAGAACGAATTGCGCAAGAAGCCAATTCATTTTATACTACTCTGATCAAGTGTAACAAATATACTCTTTTTTCTCAATGCATTTTTGTACGCAATGGAGGTAAGCCCAGAACAATTTAGGGACAGGTGGAAAAAAAAAATGAGTTCTATGCCAAGAATAATTATAGAGTAGCTCAAAATCAAAGCAATGTGTTTTGACACTACAAGTTTAAATACTGACAAGAATAATGGAACTTTGTTACACTTCAAATATTATTATGCAAAAAACTTCTACCATTTGCTTGTAGACACCATATGATGGAATAGGTTATTTGGGCCGTTAAGCTACCTCTAAATATTTTTCAAAACTGTTTAAACTTTTTTTAGAGTTTTTTTCACAATTATGAATCAATTTTTAACCTAAATTTAAAAAAAAAAAAAAATTATCACACTAATCTTCAATCACTCTCCTTGCAAAAAATAAGCTCCTTCCTAATCTACATGACTTATTATTGTTTAAGCTTTGTAGGATATAAATAATGTTTTAATTTTTCTGTATTTTTTTCCTGAGTCAGAGAAAATGCCGTGATAAGAACAAAAAATGACTATAACTGGACCTTCTCTTTAGAAATCTAATTACTTTTTCCTTTTTGATTACAATATTATCAAAGAAATAATTTTTTTTCTCCTTCCTTTGCAAGTCCTCTTCTTTGCTAATTTCAGTAATCTTTTTTTCCGTAAACTATTGTACTTTTTAGATTTCAAATTTAATTTTTAGAAGTTTCTCAAAAATTTACCATTCTAAGATCAAAATGATAAAAAAAATAAAAGAAGAAAGATGTCATTGGACCAAGGTTTTTTTTCGTAAGCTAGAGATTGAATAAAATATTTTTGACCTCGTATCTAGCGGAAACTGCCCTTGAATAATCATTTTAACAATATAAGTCAAGCCTGCTGTTTTGAAAATATAATCCTAACTTCTCCATCTGCTATTATAATTTAGTGGTTCGTCGGATTGAAGGAGGACACAATTATACAATTTTACAAGATGAACCCATCTGTTGCTAATAGCTCCCACAGTTTTTCGTCTCTTTAAATAATTATGATTGACCCATATATATACTTAATCCTTGAAGTAACCTCCAAATTTAAAAAAGAAATCACGCAATGTGAAAGAAATCATAGCGAATATTACAGGTTATTTCAAATTTATTCTAGATATATATAATTTGAACAACAAAAAAATTAGGTATCTATAAAAATATTTACCTGTATTGTAGGTATGTCTTTAATGTAAATTTTTCATAAGGATGAATTAATTTTTATTCATAATGATAAAAACCATAACCTTTTTGTAAGGGAGAGCTTCCTTCGTTTATGCTGCTGCAATTATTAAGAGACCATCAGATGAGAGATTAGCTACAACGGTATCTGGTAAAGTATTTTTGGGTAATGCATATCTTCTGACCCATTGTTGAGCGGAGTACATGTCTCCATTCTCTGAACTCTCTTCATGCTTCGCTTCAACATGAATGAATCCATCCTTCACATAAACTTGTACTTCTTCCGCCTTGAATTGATGAGTATCCAAAGTAATTTCTAGTTTGTCTTTCTCATCTTTGAGTTTCATTAATTTATTATCTTTGTTTTGAAAAAGATTTAATACTTCATTTGTATCTTTGGATTCATGGATGAAATGATCTTGAAGGTGTCCACAAGAACCTTCTTTTTTGTTTTTCAAGGTACTTTCCAAATCCAATTCCAACGTCATTTTTTGGATCGTAAGGATCATAACTGTTCATAACATCAAACCAAATATTCATTAAATCCACAAAACCATCAACATTTTGAAAGTATTTTTCATTGGGAAATAATAAACGAAGACTCATAGCAGAGCTCTTGCATAACAGTTGTGTAGCTAAATGGACGCGTCGTCTGTTATTATTCACAAAAGTGAAATTTTTAGAGGTCAATTTATAATTCATTCGTAAATCATTGTTGTGAATTTGTAGCATTCTTTTCAAAGAGTCTGGTTTTATAATTGTGCCATCTTGTAGTTTGAACCCTAATCGATGAAATGATTTCTTAATACATGAAGAATATTTTCAAAATCGTGAATTGAACAACTGAAATCCGCTGGATTTACGAATGATGGTTGATCAACCGTTATCCTGTAATCTTGGATTTTTATCGCATGTCAGGCACCATTGCATTTATTTTGATTCCTATTTTTCTAACTCAGATATAATTTGAAACAATAAATCCTTGGTGATCGCTCTATCGTAATCATAAAAAATCGCTTGTTTCCAGGATGAAATCAAACCTCGAACCATAACGACCTGAAAGATGAAACAAAAATCATAACTCAATACTATAAAAGTTTTGCAAAGGGAGCTAATTGAATAGAAGAGAAGGTAAGGAAATACAAAATACAATAAAAAATTTATTATTACCTTATTCTATTGTTTACATGGCTGTAGTAAAATTAAAATAGTGGATGTTATCATGGTAAAATAGGTAAGCTGTATAATTAAAAAATCTGTAATGACTAATCAATTTGTAGTTTTCATTTAGTAAGATAATGGAGTACCAGAGACTCTGCTTTGATATAAAATATTGGCTCAGTTCTTTGGCAAATAGTCACTTCTTTGGATAATGACATTTCATCAAAACACAGGACACCATATTCATAGTTTGGCTCCTTACTGACTTCAACTTGTTTTTCAATAACTTTTAAGATATCTCTTTGTACTCCCGGAAGTGTTTCAAAATCTTTAATCCACCTTTTGAGGGTTGTCACACTCGGTAAAGGAAATAACTTCTTGTTCCTTAAATACTTATAAGTCCTGCTTGAGAGGCTATTTAAAGCAAGGCCATTAATGCTGTCTTCCTTTTCTTATCGTGTCTTATATTTTTCTTAGCTATGATCATGTTTGTTTGAGAAGGTGTAAACCATTTAAAGAGTTCTTTTCTAATGAGTTGTTTAATACTCTTCTTTGACTAGAATCTTCCATTTGCCTTTTTATAAAGACTGAGGGATTATTTAAGTGATTGCATCTGGTTCTGCAACACTTTGATTTTGTTTATCAGCAACTTAGTCTGAAAATTGTTCAAGGTTTCGAATACAGTAGTTGCCATATCAGGTTTCACTTGAACACTCTTGGTTTGGCAAAAATAGAATCTTGTTTGGCTATAGTTTCAACTTCTCTCATGACTTGATGAAACATTTCATCGCATCTGTCTCTTGGCTAATATTTCACCTCTTTCATCTTCACGAGGATTAGGATTTCCATTATCCACCATAGAGTTGAAAAGTTTCAAACTTGGAACGGTATCCTTCTTTAGTTTTTTCACACTGGCATTTCCCAACAATTCCTCATAATCTCTCATAATTTTCATTAGTTTTCTGTATTTCTTTCTTTTCTACAGTATTTCTAGTACAGCAGGAACACTTCTTCACTTGTGATTATTTAGAACTAAAAGATGACTCCATACAACTTTTAAGGATATTTTTTTGAATTTGATTAAAGTCGTTTCAAGTTGAAGAACGAATGGGGTCTGACAAAACAAAGTCCCTTAGTGTTACAGGAACTCTTGAAGGATGTTGATAAAGAATTATGGACATGTTGTTGTTATTTTGTGGACTGTTTACTTTTTGCTTAGATTTTATTTTACTGATGAATTCTCCAAGATTTGAAGGAGTATTTATAAGAACAAGATTCCGGGAGAATATTCCAGAGAAAAACTTCCGTTCTTTAGTTAACATATTTCATAAGAAAAAAAGGCTCCGGAACCATCGACCTTATTCCTGAATATACCAGAAGAATGTCATGATTCACCTATGTGAACACATTGATACAGTACATTAACATACATAATAATCAAAATGAAACTCCTGAGCTCTTGTTTTTTTTTCTCTCTCACTTAAATAGCTACATAATATACTAATTTTAAAACAGCCCTACAAATATAATATGTACATGGCATTAGCATATACCTATTCAAGGAAAAATATTGAAAATTTATATGTAGTTAATAAAATATAGTAACATTTTATCAAGAACAATTTAGAATTTCTGTCTAAGAAACACTTTGTGATATTTTTCTGTGACATTTGTCCCAATCATATCTTGGCCCTAAAAAAAGGAAAAAAAGTTATAAATTTAATATATTAATAGTGTTGTGTTTTTATTTATTTTGGAAGAAAAACTGCAGTCCCTTCCAGTTTGGTCTAGGTACAATACAGTTTAATCCTACTTATCAGTCCTAAAACTTATAATATTTGGTCCTGGATAATGTCAATCAACTTTATCTTTCTTCTGTTTTAATCAGTTCTTGTGTTCCCAATCAGAATGACTGACAGTGCTAAGGACCAGTCTCTAGGACTTAAAGTCTTAAGGGACCGATCCCAAGAACTGATAGGACTGGACTGTATAAAAATAAAATTACTAGGAATTATTCATAGAATTATGAATTACATTATAATTATGTAAAAGTATATGAATTATTTCGGGGTTTTTTTCCAATTTTGTTGATTCTCAATTGTATATATAGGTGTTTGAGAATTTAAAAACAATATAAAGATAATTTAACTGTTTCATATGTTTCAGAGCCGTAGTTTTTTTACGTTCTTTATATTGTATTAGAAGATCTTGGTGAATAAAATTTTTATTATTCACATAATAACATTAGTTGACCTAATTTCAACTTTGTTTTGCTCTTGATTTGAGATCATGGGCCCCTGATTTCATTATCTTGAAGATGAGACTTGAAAATGAAATGGATCATTTTGGATCACAATATTATAACAAAGTCGTGGTTTTGGTAAAATAAAAACAAAACCATTTTAACCTTTAAAAAATTAATATTTCAAGGGTTACCCATATTTTTTGTTTCAAAATTTATTTTGTGTACTAATATTAAATTATTAAGCTCAGTTGATAGTGTAGGAAATCTTTGAATAATTTAATTAACTACTTCTTTGTCAAATTTATCAACTTATATTTGAAATTAACTTTTAAAAGTTGGAAACACTCTTTGATTTTAGTTTGTACAATTCAAAATTGACATTTTTAATTTTGTAAAATCATTTTTTTACATTAAAAAATTAATATTTTTATCTACATTCTTAAAACTACGATAAACGTGTTAAAATATCATCAGTAAAGTGAAAGTCCCTTGTAGACGGATCCACCTTAAATCAAGATCATCATTATGTACTATTTTTATAGCTAAATTGGGATTTTTATAAAAACCATTCACAAAAGTTTATCTGTAATACGCGTTGATAACTGAGGTATATCTAAACCATGAATTTGTAAGTCGTACACAAAGTTATGATGAAGAAGTGCAGTTAATTAAATCTATTGTGGGAGAAAAATTTGACAAAATATGGAAATGTAAAAATACTACATCTTTTAATTTTCAGTTAATTAATTTTTTATGAGTTGAATTAAGCAGCTCATATGCATTCCAATGTAAAAATCCATATACATTTTGACTTTTTTTTCAGTATAGCTTTTTTTAAGCTTAGATAAATAATCTTCCATCACTTACTCAATTTTTTCCTTTTTTAAAAATTTGAGTACTTTTAAAATTTTTCGTAAACTTCGAAGAAAGTGATACCTTGTGATGTTTATTTATAACTTTTATAAAACTATTTATTGATTTGGTGATTTTGCATATAAAATATATACAAATCTTTACCAAAAATGAAATTTAGTATGTTTTCCAGGCCATTTTATAAATGACTAAGTGTTGTTTTAGCCTTAAAGGATCCAACTAAAAAACAAAAAATTGTAGAGACATGTTTCTAGATTTTAAAAAAGTTTTAATTTTTCTTTATCTTTGACCTGAATTGGAGAAATTGGACTGTTTGGCACAAAACAATGGACCCTCTCTTTGAAAAACCCTTTGTTCTTTAGAAAATATATTTTATAAGCAAAGGAAGGTTCCAGAACCATCGACCTTATTCCTGAATATACCAGAAAAATGTCATGATTCACCTATGTAAATGTACACTTCGCAATCATAGTTCCTACGTCTTAAGCTCCTTCCTTCTTTTTTTTCTTTCACTGAAATATCCTCATAAAATATTAATTTTAAAGCAGGCCTGTTGTATAGGCAGTGCTATATAGTTTCATAAAAGATATTTTTCAAAAAACGGCAAATTTGTATGATTTGAAGTTTTCCCTTTAATGTTGCACTCAAACCGTTTTTGTGCATTCGGATGAGAGAAGCTCATGTTTTTTATTCTAATATAGAATTCAATTCATCCTTAGCACTGATATCATAGGTATCATGAGTGTCTTTTAAGAGTTTGAGTTTTTTTTTTAAACTTGTCTTCTGACTGCTACTGCTTCCATTTCTTTCTTCTTCAATGTAGATGTAGAAGATGACTCAATTTTTTTGTAAATCCATAGAAGGTGTATATTATATTTGGTCAAGTTTTCTAACCGTTTCATAAATGATATTTTCTATTTTTAAAAGAATCGATACATTCTATTTCCAACTTGTAATGTAAGTTCTACTTGAGTAAAGGAAAGAGGCATAGAGTGGAGAGTGGTCCGAGATGTATTCCGGTAGTACTTTGAATTCTGCGAGAGTTAAAGCGATAATTAGAGGAACCAGAATGTAGTCTAGTCGTCCTTTAATTCGGTTTAATTGGTGGAAATGCAACTTGATCTCAAAGGTATTTTTTTATAAAATCAAATAATCAATGTGAAAGAATTCATAGTGAATATTACAGGTTGTTTCAAATTTATCCTTGATATACATAATTAAAACAACAAATCAATTAGGTATCTATAAACATATTTATATAAATTGTTGGTATGTATTTAAAGTAAATTTTTAATAAGGATGAACTAATTTTTATTCATAATGATAGTAACAGTGATCTTATTAGAACAGAGTCCTTCTAAGGTAGAAGGAAATATTTGTTCGTATAAATAATCCTGCAAATCTTGAGTAATCATTAGTATAGAAAATCAAAGCAACAAGTAAACAGTCCAAAAACAACAATAACATGTCCATAATTCTTCTTCAACACCCTTCAAGAGTTCCTGTAACACTAAGGGACTTTGTTTGGTCAGATCCCATTCGTTCTTCAACTTGAAACGACTTTAATCAAATTCAAAAAAATATCTTTAAAAGTTGTATGGAGTCATCTTTTAGTTCTAAAGAATCACAAGTGAAGAAGTGTTCCTGCTGTACTAGAAATACTGTAGAAAAGAAAGAAATACATAAATCTCGGGAGCAACAAGAATCCAAAGATACAAATGAAGTATTAAATCTTTTTCAAAACAAAGACAATAAATTAATGAAACTCAAAGATGAGGAAGACAAACTAGAAATTAGTTTGGATACTCATCAATTCAAGGCGGAAGAAGTACAAGTTTATGTGAAGGATGGAGTCATTCATGTTGAAGCAAAACATGAAGAGAGTTCAGAGAATGGAGACAAGTACTCTGCTCAACATTGGGTCAGAAGGTATGCATTACCCAAAAACACTTGACCAGAGACCGTTGTGGCTAATCTCTCATCTGATGGTCTCTTAATGATTGCAGCAGCAAAAAGGAAGGAAGCACTCCCTTCTAATCAGATCACTGTTCCTATTATTAATTCATCCTTATTAGAAATTTACCTTACATACATACCAACAATGCATATAAATATGTTTATAGATCCCAAAATAATTTTGTTGCTTTAATGATAGACATCCAGAAAAAATACATCAATGTCCATATCATTTACTATAAATTATTTTCACATTTATTTTTATTTCTTAAATTGAGCTTTTATTAAAATTATCAATATCCATATATTAACTTACATCAAGAGGGATTGCAATAAAATTTATCAAAAATAAACGCTACAGTTTGAAACTAACCATCTCCATCAAATCCCAACCTTTCAATATTAACACTTATATTATACAGACTATGTAAAAATATATCAAGGTCTACCGCTTCAAATTATGTGTACAAAAGTGATTACCTTTGCCCACGTATGCTGAAGATCTTTAAATGGCAACGCATAGGGTAGTGGTTACTGATTATAATAATATATGTATTACTATCAAAGTGTTACCTAGCGTTCTTTGGGCGAAGGAGGAAGCGGGAAATTACTTTGACAATGGTCAAAGAAATTTAAAAAAATTTAAAAATTATTCTTAAAATACTTCTAGATACTATGTACATACACCAATAATTATAATATAAATGTTTTGTTGTTGTCAAGAAAGATCCTGAAATTCTAATTTTCTTACGAAAACGATGAAGCTGGAAATTGACTACACTTTATACTAATCTTACTATATAACTCTGGTTAATTAAGGTAGATCACAGAGGTTCATCGGCCCAAATACTCTTACTATTGGGTATTGTAACTTTAGTAAAACAACTATGAATTTAAAAATATATATGTTTTATAAACTTCAAATAGCATACCAACATACGTCCGATAAAGTACTTTTTCATTTCTATCCATAACCTCATCAACAGCTGGATATGTTCATAAGCACCAAGGTATTTTAGACAAAAGATCTTTACAGATTTTGTTTGGGGACAACAATATTTTTTACTACTATAAGAGGGAATTTGTGGAGGAGTTCAGGTCATTAAGAGTAATTATATATCCAATTATTACTTCTATATCTAAATCCCTAGTATTTTCTATACCCTTGAAAAAATATATTTTTGATTCATTTTGTCTCTCGAAAACCTATGTACTCGTTTTATTAGAAGTAATTGTATTAATATTAATCATTTACCATATTAATGGATGAAACAATGCTAGGTTGTGTCACAATGTAAAAGTGTTAAAAAATAAAATTATTTATCATTAAGAAGTGACATGCAACGAGAACAAAAAAGTTTTTTGAATCACTATATCTGAAAAGTCTTTTTGCTTAGATTTTCTATACAGATGAATTCTCCAAAACTTGAAGGAGTATTTATAAGAACAAATATTCCGAAAGAAATTTGAGAGAAAAACCTTCGTTCTTTATATTACATATTTCCTAAGAAAAAAAACTGCTCTATAGCCATCGACTTTATTCCTGAACATACCAAAAGAATTTCATGATTCACCTAATATGCATAATATGTTACTCTTGAACTTTTCCCTTTTTTGCACTCACTGAAATATGTACATACATAATATATTGCTTTTAATTAAGGCTTTTTCTACAAATATGACATGTAGGTCAAATTAGCAAAGTATTTATTTGTTCAGCAATATTAAAAATGTCTATGTACTTAAAACATATCCCAATATTTTAGCTAATATTCATTTTTGATCTTTTTTAAACAAACGCTTGTATATAGGAAAGTTGTTCTCATTTAATGTCAAATTGTACAATTTATGAGACAAATCCTGTTTCAATAGGTATATTTTTAAACCTAGAAATTATACTCTAGAAATTCATATATTTAGGAATGATTCTTAGTAATAAGACAACAAGAGTTGAAATACTTTAGTTTGATTTATTATTTTGTAAAAACACATTTTTAGCAAGGTTAATAGAAATACAAGGTTAGACCATCTTGTAATCGGGCTTGCTATAATCTTCAATCTGATGGATTGACCCGACTGCTGGGCAAGACAAGTATATTTTGACAAAACACGCAACCACTTATAGTATATGACGTCACTAGTTCTATAATTTTCAAATTTAATTTATCGTACCGAATGCTGGGCAAGAAAAAACAGATTTTGACAAAACACACAATATTAAAAGCGTGGTGGAAGTCAAACATAAGTCGTAAATGCGTTATGTTATTACCTTGTATTTATATTAAACTTGATTTTTAGTAGTTTTTTTCGAATTATTCTTGATTCTCAAAAATATGTAGATAGTATTTGAGAATTTATTAAATGTTGTTTTAACTAGTGATGAAAATCGTCTGTATTTTTGGCATGTTAAAAAAAAAGAAACTGAAAATCAATATGGTCATCGACAAAATTTGTTGATGAGAGCAAAATAGCTGCCATGACTTTTCATTATATCAGCTACAACCAGTTGTGACAAGGGAGGAAGGAGAAAAGGATATAAATAAAGACATTTACTAGAATTGCTCTTATATCTATACTCAATTCTACTATGTGTCCAAGAAAGGCTTACAATTATAACTCCACAACAAATCCTTAAGGTTACGCTCCGTCTATTATGAGCACACTCAAATGGTCATTCATTTATCTCTTCTTTTTAGAATTTCTCATTCCTGAGCTCATCTTTTTGAAATCTTCCATAACGTATGACTCGGCTTCTACTGTAGATATAATTTGTCAGTTTTAAAAAAAGAAGGTGTTATTTGCATTTATTATAGCCGGTTAGTCTTGAGGTTGAGGCTCTTTCCAAAGAAATTTGAAAGGTCCATGATATGATTACAATGTAAGAATCAAAAGTTAAATTGGCTAAGTTGTATTATCTTCTTCTAAGAAAACACCTTAGTTTTATATATCTACTATACCAGGACGATTAGATTTTTCAGAGATTGTGATTCAAAAAACTTTATTTTTCTAGTTGCATGTCACTTCTGAATGATAAATAATTTTATATATTTATACTTTTCTATTATGATACAACCTATCATTGTATCATCAATTAATCTGTGAAGATCTTTTGTGTAAAATACCTTGGTGCTTATGAACATACCTAGCTGTAGATGAGGTTATGGATACAAATGACAAAGTACACTATTCAACTGAGCTTCTTAATTTTACGTAGTTACCTTGAATGTCTTCACATAAATTGCCATTAAAAATTGAAGTTTCAATATTAAATATATATATATATATATAGATGCTTCCAATCTTTGTATCTAATGATACTATACTGATCATTAATAAGATGATGTATTATGTTTTAAAAAAAGCTATCATTACGAGTAACTTTGTTGCCGAAGATGGTTTTGTACCAAGGATACCATTGTGACCTTCAAATAAACAGATAAATTTTAAAATACTTCCGTTTCCTCAGAAATTGAATTATGATATGTGCATTAGTAGAACTGGGCATCGAACCATTTATTAAATTTCATACCTGTACCTCCCTACCAAGAGGTCGTGTGGCTCTGTATCCGTGATGTGTTACAAGTCAATGACTGCATCTTGTTCGGAGACAGATCTTTTAAAAAAATGATCAAGTCAAAAATATTGCTGCAACTTTGCTGATATCTTGATATCTACTATCTTTAGTGTAGCACAACGTTATCAAAAGGGCTGTTAGCCCCCCCCAACCCCAAAAATAAAATGATTGAAATTTGGCATTTTATAAAAAAAAATCACGCAACATAGAGGTAAAAAATGTATTTAATAAGATCAATGGTGGGTTTAAATTATGCACCAGAGAAAAAATTATAATTCATTGTAAGTTATAATTAAAATTCCAAAAGCCCAAAAGCCCCCCTCCTCAAAAAAAAAGTATATATATAAATAATTCTGTGGACGCCCCTGGTTATAATTCTTCACAAGTGTTATTTTTACATAAAATGTATACATTTACTTTGATTTACCATGAAGCAGATTGTATGGCTCCTACGGAAATTACTTTTTAAAATATGTGATGTTCATGACTCCCAAAGCCAATAAGATTTCCAACCTCTGGATTACAATAATACTGTATTAATAATCTCTCTCTCTTGATATTAAATACATTTTGTGTGTCCTATGTGGGTGCCCACACTGTTGGACCTAGGAGTCTGAAACTTTGAATGTATTTTATTTTATCCATATTGATAATTTTAATGAAAGCCCAATTTTAAAAAAATGTTAAAATAATTAATATTAAATAATATTTGTTTTGAGGTTGTTGTTCTTTCATGTAAAGTAAATTTGTAACAAGGATATATTAATTTTTATTCATAACGATAGGAACAGTGATCTGATTAGAAAAGAGTGTTTCACTCCTTTTTGGTGCTGCAATCATTAAGAGACCATCAGATGAGAGATTAGCTGCAACAATCTCTGGTAAAGTGTTTTTGGGTAGTGCATTTCTTGTGACCAATTGTTGAGCAGAGTACTTGTCTCCATTCTCTGAACTCTTTTCATGTTTCGCTTCAACATGAATGTATCCATCCTTCACATAAACTTGTACTTCTTCTGGCTCGAATTGTTGAGTATCCAAAGTAATTTCTAGTTTGTCTTTTTCATCTTTGATTTGCATGACTTGATTGTCTTTGTTTATAAAATGATTTAATGCTTCATTTGTATCCTTGGATTCTTGTTGCTCACGTGATTCCTGGATTCCTTTTTCTTTTTTTTGTTCAATAGTATGTCTAGTACAGCAGGAGCACTTCTTCACCTGTGATTCTTTAGAACTAGAAGTTGTCTCCATACAACTTTTAAGGACACTAAATTATAAAATAATTTTTATTTACATAAATTATTATAACTTTTATAGCCGGAGTCGTATTCAGTACAAATTTTCCTACTTCTGACTCCGTCTCTACCAAAAAAGCCACCTACTCAGACTCTGCAGCCCTGGTTTCATCACTCCTAATTAGTGTTGTGTTCGTTCTTATTTAGGACAAAAGAATGCAATCTCTTCTAGGGCAGTCTCAATCCAGTTCAGTTGAGTCCTGCATATCAATCCTAAAAACTTATTAAGCTGTGTCCTTGATGACGTCACTCAACTTTATATATGGTTTGTTCTATTTAGTACTGGATGTTCTAAGAACGGACAATCTTAATGACCGGTCCTAAGACTGGACTGAGCTAGAGATAATAAATAAAGAGCAACACAATTTTACTCCGAATTACGGATTAATATTAATATAACTAAAGGAAAATATTTCAGTTTTTGAGAAAACTTTTGTTAAGATGACAGAGACTTAAGGATTTTTGATTTTGGTTTATTATGATGGCCCATATGAATTTTTTTATACTTTGCCCGTTTCTCTTAAATTTGCGTCATTTTGATTTGTTTTTGTTTTTTATTCTAAACTGATTTGTACTTATATGATAATCTTATTATTGTATACATGTAACATATGAAGACTCTACTACTCAGTGCCATGTAAATTTGTTGTTGAGAGTTTGTACACTCGCATTATTACGTAAAAAGAAGCAACTATTAATATTTAATCAATGACAATCGATATACTATATCTCTGTAAAATAATTAGTTTAGTCTTTCAGATCATGTCAACTGCTCTAGGTAATTATTTTATTTCTCAAGTAGCTTTTTATTTATGTTAATATAAATATATCTTTTAGATATTTTTCATTTAGGAATAATTTATTAAATTACTGTTTTTATTTGTCAATGATATTTGCATAAGTTTAAATAATATGTTTTATTCGCTGGATTGGATCAAGGTTAAAAATTACTTTTTATTAATTTTTATTGCTCGTATTTTTATTTCATTGAGGCAGTGATTCCCAACCTTTTCATCCCTGTGGAGTCCCTACGTGCATATATATATACATGATTCATTCCATAAAAAACTTACAAGAGGAAATGGATTTGACTAAAAATTTAGTATATATTTAAAATGTAGTATATAATAGCTCAAAAATAACGTTTTGGATGTGTAGCTTAATCCAACTCTGAGTTTGAAGCCCTTAAAGACGAATTAATTGGCGCTTTGATAGATATTGGATTAACGATATCTCGTAAACAGAAGTAAGTATATCCAAGTGCATCATTGAAAAGCTATGAGTTAGTTTAACAATACTTATCATTTTTTTATGTTGTTATAAGAAAAAGAAGTAAACCATGAACTTATTTTTGACTTTAAATACTTTAAGGTAAAGGGTCTTTGACTTTTCTTAACCTTTAACTATATAGAGATAAAGCTCTTTTATTTGTTTAAAATCAACTGTAGAGAGAAAAATTTAGGGTGTTAGAAAAAGTGTAAGGATTTATAAAATCATAACTTTACTTATATAGTAAAAAAAATTTCATCAACATATCTTTTATATGAAAATATAATAAATGGACATATCTTTTTTAAAATTGTATGGGTTCAACCTAGGTATATATGGTTAAAATTGAATAAAAATTAAAGACCATATACTTTAAAAATTTTAAGATCATGTTTTACTTTTTTTTTTCATTACAAAAATAAATAAAAAATTATAAGATCAATTTTGTTAAGCTAACTAATAGCTTTTAATTAATATACTATTCTCGGCTATCCTTTCTTTTATTTACAATCTATATAGCTGATCAAATATTCATCTAAATTTTAATATTTGTATGCCTCATAATTGAGAGTTGGATTGAGTTTTAGATCCAAAATTTCATTTCTGAGCTAGCTTACTGTCAATTAAACAAAATACTAAATTTTTCTCTTAAAAATTATAAAGGAATGACCAATATATATTGTATTTATTTATTTTTTGGGAGGGGGAGGGAATGTATCTTCGGATCTAAGATTCTTTTAAACATTAAAATATATATATATATATTTCTTGTGAACTTTTGAGGATCCCTTTTTTAGGCTATATATTTATTTATGACTTTTCTGAGGTATTAAGTTAATTAATATGTTAAAATTTATGAAAAGCTTTTGGTTTTAATGGTAGTTTTATTACATATATTTCTTCAAATAATAAATACTTTCTTAATGAACGAATCTCTGATAAATTTAATGGCAAATTAATGCAATTTGGTCGCATGTTAATAGATATTTAATGTAATTCGATTAATTTTCAATCGGTGTATTTTTTTATGTAATTACACTATGAACCCAATGATGGCCCTTGGATTGATATGGTACGTTCTTGTTTGAATATAACTTTAAGGACCCATAAATTCAGCATAGACTAGTATGTTCAATTATTTAATTTTTGAAGGAATATTACCGACATTTTGGCTCCAGCAAGAGTTTCCTCAAAAATCAAATTGAAACCTTTATAAAAGTATTCAACATACTAAAGAAATTTTAACACTATAAGGACTAAATAATTTTCTGTCCAATTATGAAAGCTTCTTAATATGTTTTAGCATTAATATACTTAAACTTATTATATAACGAGGAGAAAACAAATAATTCCCATTTTATTAATATGGAGCATATTTGTATCAATTGTTGAATAAATGATAAAATATTTCCTCTAAATGGTACATATAGGTAGCAATTAGTAGCTCAGACCAAAAAAATGAAATGCTATTACATAATATTATAATTTTTTCTTGCCCATAACTTACATAGAAGTCGAAGTAATAGACAAATTAGTGAGCTTTACAGGCATTCCTTGCAATGTAATGGAAGACGCTATGTTTTTAAAAATGATTGAGTGAGCGATAACATATTTAATAGTATGCTATTACTCTATTTATATAAATTTCTACAGCAAGTTATTTCTGCTTATTTGTTATTTGTTAAAATATGGAGCTTATATATTTTATTCCAATGGTCCTTTTAACGTTAAGACTTAGATAAAATTGTTAAAGAAATTAATATTTGCACCAAGTCTGCATTAAATGTATATGTTGAATTTTATCACACTGTGGAAATTTAAATTAACAGTAATGGTAACAGTTTAATAAATAACTTTAGTCCACAAATGTATCTACTTGATTTGAGATAGTGTATTTCTGATTGATTTTACTCAAAGAAACATTAAAATAACCGCTTTAGCCACTTAGTATATAATGTATTTATTAGAACCTCGTTTTTTAGTCCCACCAGCAAGTGATGATCGCTTAGCAATTTTTCAAAATTGTCTTTTTTTCTACAACTCTACGCTCTTTATTCCTCTTCTACCTTCCAGTAGTCACTCCAACTTTTTTTGACTTTTTTTCAGTTTAAAAAGGATTTTTAAAAGTTGATTTAATGCATAATATATCTAAAAATAAATATGTCAGCACCATAATATATTTATATTTCTATACATATCTGGACGTAAATCAGACCCGTTGATCCATAAAACCATTTCTTTCATAATCAGTAACATAATGTAGGAAAAACAAACTCTGATTGATTTATTTGTTTCATCATAATACACTTAATACGAAAATCAATGAATAATAAGCACTTTTTTGGTTAAGAATAATATACAATTGTAGCTTTTATTTCTCGTGAGGACAAATAACAAACATTTAGCCTTGAATAATTGATTAAAGTACATATTTGTTTTGAATTATGGATAAAGCACAATTTAGGTGAGTGTGGAACAAATTGGCACACTTTTTTTCATAGTACTAAGTTTGTAGAAGGGGGTACGAGGAACATTGCCCGTAGTAAATGGCCTAAAATCAACAAATTTTTTGTCTTAAGGACAGTTTAGTTTTGAAAAAATGTTTTTACTTTTTTTATTTTTGTCATTAAAATACTTCCTTTAGAATTCTTGTTGTATTATTTTCTTGACCCTTTTGAATAACATTTGATTGAAAATCAAGGCAAATTGTTAAAACTTATACTTTATTATTTTTGCTCGTTTCAAACGTTTGTGAAAGTGTCTATATTTTTTCTCAAAACATATAGATTGTATCAAATGAATGTAGGCTTTAAAAAATATAATTTCCTTAAAATGATTTAAAGACTATATAAGTATGTTTAGGAAGCTTTTTGGAAAATCAAAGCAATGTTGTTTTAAAAAAAAAGAGGATTTGAATATAAATAATACATATTTATATTTCCAAAATTTGTGTTTTTGAATGGATTTTATTAAAGAAAACAATTTGAAATTAAAAAAGGGAACTTGTAATGATTCATACAAAAAGATTAATACTAAAATATGGAAAAATACATTTTTAGAAACGGATAAATTTTTTTCTGAAAGAGAAATAACAAAAGAACTTACCTTTAAAGAAGATAATTTTCCTAGTACCGTAGAATGAATATTGAGAACTTAATTTGTTTTTGCAACGTTATATACAAAAAATATCTTCTGGCGTCAATTATATAACTAAGTTAATATAACTATAGATTACTTAATATTAGTAAGTAATCCACGCTTTAAAACATATGTAATTTTCAATTTTAATGTTGGTTATTATAAAACCTACTTCTATTTTTTGGAAAGAAAATGTATATTATAAAATTCGTAATTCTTCTAAATATTTCAATTACTCCTTCATTTCAAAAAATAAGATCTGAAACAATGCTTAACTAAGTAAATCCGTTTGACTCATAAAATAATCAACAATAATTCTATTTTCACACAAAGTTACACTGAATAATTTAAGAGTGTGACCCAATGCTTGAGCTTCAACAGAAAATGACAAGAATGTTGTAAATTCAGAAAATGTGTCAGAGTTGAGGATTGTTTGTACTCATCCCAATTAAAGGCCTGTAGCTAATACAAATCTAATATGTAATTATTCCTCGAGGGAACTGATGCACAACTTGTACAAACTTGCTGGAAAATTGTAATGTGTCAACTTACCCACGTACCAACTAGCCCCACTCCCCAAGCTTTACCTATTTTTGTCGAAATACTTCCCATCTATGCATACAACAAAAACTGCTTCAAAGATGGCTAAAATTAAAATATTTGAGCTGTATTTAATTCTTTGATGAGATAATATAGTACGTTGAATATATTACATTTTTTCTAATAGTTTTTCAGATATGTAACTTTAAATTCATTTTCTAACCTTTGCGTATCTCAATTGTAAAATATACGATTAATCCAGGTATGCCTTTCTGTTGGAATACGGTAGTAGGTAGAGTAAAATATGGGTTACTAGAAGCTTCTAAGAACTACTAGATGTTTCTCGAACTTAATCATCCCATAATTATGTCATATTTGATAACATTTGTGTCTTTACTTCGACTTCATAAAATATCCTTTTTTTTTATATCAGTACAATCACATCATTCTCCACCAGGCCCTATCACTTGGTCGAAGCCAAATAATATGTTTTAAAGGGTTACAAGGATGAAAAATTATTGGAAAAGATTGCAATGTAACTTTTGATGTTTAAATCCATGATGCAAACCGTAGTTTCCAAATATAATAAATTTGGAATTCTAAAACACTTCAAAAGTCAAAAGGAAAGCTGTTGACAAGGAAGTAGTATATTGTTGACATTTTAGAGAAAGTAAATGCCCATGTTTCAAAGGCAACCGTAAGTAGAGTAATTGTATCGTTCTAGGTTCCAAGTTAGACCTCTTAGAAAATAACTTGACTTTTGAAAAAAAAAAGTTTACACCTATTTACGAGAAAAAAGAAACGTCTTTGAAATCATTTGCAACTTCTAGAGTTGACTCCTTTTGGGACTCAACTTTGTGATCTGATAAGACACAATTCGAATTTTTTGCTACTAAAGACCAACGAAAAATGAGGAATACAATTTACGGAATACGGTTCAAACCATGTTGGAGGAAAAGCAACCTTTGCAGTTTTTGTTTTTTTTTTCACTTAGAGGCGTTGACACCTTAAAAAACATATAAAACATAATGAAAGTAACATATTATATAAATATATTAGATGCTAATATCAAGCCAATAGACAAAATTACTTGGACTAGAACTTAAATGCAAGAATCCAAAGAACACAGTCATATCAACTTCAGTATTTATCAAACTGAATAAGATTCAATTCACAAAATCCGTATCTTAATCCAATTAATAGATCCTCTGGTGTCAGTTGAAGACCAGAGTCAATTGCAGAAATTCCTCTTACATTGACAAACTAATTGAAATTTCAAATAAATAATAATAATATTGCAGCAAAGATGTTT
Source organism: Lepeophtheirus salmonis (assembly GCF_016086655.4). Lineage (NCBI taxonomy): Eukaryota > Metazoa > Arthropoda > Copepoda > Siphonostomatoida > Caligidae > Lepeophtheirus > Lepeophtheirus salmonis. Next base: position 23,291,468 of record NC_052137.2, on the reverse strand, counting down.
CAAGGCTTGATAGGGGGATATGGAAGACGACTTAGGATAGTTATCAAGGCGAAAGAGCAGGCTACAAAATATTATCTAAATTGTATGTTTTACTGTTGTTGAGATATTTTGGCTGATTTTGAAAAAGTTTCAGCCTTATCTTAATTCATTAAATGAAATAAATTTTCTTTACTTGTTTCTAGTGTTTCATAATATTTTTACAAATCCATTAAATATACAATATATAAGCCGTTGATTCACATTGTAAATGCTATATCTTTATTTAAAGACCTGTAATAGCGCTGTGTGTTTTCCCTTGAACTCAATTGTTGGTACATATTATACATTACTCTTTGAAGAAAACATAATAAAATTTCAACCGTGAATTAAATTAAATTAATCATTTTTTTATATATTCATCCATAGATTATTCAACTTTGAGCTTTAAAGTTCTCTATCCTAAAAAAATTGACTTTCCAAAAGCAACTTTAGACAACTTTGACTCTGCGTATGTTCTCCTTATATTTTACTCTTACGATTTTACAAAAGAATCAAGGGACCATATCCTCAAGTTTTCTGGAAAAATGAAAGAATTTGAAGATGAGGGGTGTCAGGTGTGTACATGGTTCTTAAGACACTACTTTCGAAATAGGATTTTTCTCAAAGTCTCAAAATGTTTCTTTTTATAAAAAAATAGATACTTAAAATTTTAAAAAGACCAATAAATATTTTTAGGTAGCACAACGATCCTAAAGATTATTGGACAAAACAGGCATTTGAACGTCGCTGTACCTTAGTAGGCCATGCTTATAGTGATTAGTTGATTTAGAAGTTTGGCTCTCAAACTGAGGGTACATCACCTTTTCATATACGTTCCAATATATAATATAGAGTGAAAGTCCAGGGCTTAACAAAGAAAAGAACTGGGTTTTTTTTTCGTTCAAAATTGGAGCGGATTCCCTATAATATTTTTCCAGCCATTGCTTTGTTTGAACGTTATTTTATCCCCTCAAGAAGCAGTGTAAAATGAAAACACGAAATCTTTTTTGATCCATTGTTTTAGAAATGACAAAACTAGTATCACACTTAGCACCATAACTTACAAACTAAAGAATGGGTTTTCATGAAATTAAGATAGCTGTCTTTTGAAGATGTGTATTTACTGAAAATGAAGAAAATAAAAATAAATAGCACCATTTATGTGTGTAGCCATTGAATTTTTAGCCCCTGTGTTATTCTGTCCTGTCCAGATAGTGCAACCAAGCAATTATGCTAAGGTTTGTTTCTTATTGACACTGTAATAAATAAACTTCATAAACGTATGTTTATTTTGTTTTATTAAATACGTAATTTAGCATAATTATATTAATAATATATTTAAGTTATAGTTTTAGTCTTATTTTGTATACAGTGGGCTAGGAAGTTTATCTAGTATTGTAAGTATGCTCAGACTGTAAAAAGGTTAAGAACCACTGATTTAGACAGATAGTTATTAGTATATCTTTTTAAGAACAAATTATCATCTGAATTATTTGTTTTAATGTAATTGATATATCTTTCGGTATTTTGAAGATTTTGAATTAAGTATTTCAGCTTTGTTTAAAAATAATTAATTATGGAAACTTTAGGGTCGTTGTGCTACCTCTAAATTTTTTGAAATAGTACCCAAATTTAGTAATATCTATTTCTTTACGTAAAGAAACATTTTGATATCTTTGGAGCACCATTTTTCCAATAGGAAGTTCCATAAGATCGTCTCTAGTCAACATTACACATATTATATAAATAAGACATACAAAAAAAAAAAAAAAAAATGTTCTATTTCATTTCAGATTATATTCTCATCCTGCGACTCTTGTTTTTCTCATCATGCCTGGAAAAACGCAGCTCTAGATAAAAATGGCTTGGGTTTAAAATACAGCGACCCTTTTCCACCCATGATTGGAGATCAAAATAAAGCTTTCTCCGCCGCCTTTAACATATTGGATCCCATATCAGGAACATCCATACCTTCCGGCTTCCTTTTAGACTCCAATAAGAAAATCCTAAAAAGAATCATTCCTATGGAGCTAAATCCAGATGAAGTTATAGACTATTTGAAGAAAACCCCCTTACAAAAGACACTATCAGAATCACAAAATATTAAGTATTAATCACAACCTACCTACTTTAAAAAAAAAGTCAAATTATGGACAAAATGAAATTTATGTATTAGTTTTTTATCAAAAGTCAAATATTTTATTCATTCTTCTCACGTTTTGTTTTTTTCTACATATATATAAGACAGATGAAAAGAAAGAAAAAAAAAAGATTTTTTAGCATCTTTCCCTTTCGTGTACCTCGTTTTTTTTTATCAAAATTTATTAGCCTATTTCTTTGACCTTTCCATATTTTGATTAGGGGGGCCCAAACATAAATCGTTCACCACGTAACCCTTTCCTCTTTTCGCCTTTTCATTTTATTTTTGTTTTTTTACTGCATTTACTGACCCAGTATAGTTATAAATTACTTTACAAATAATACAGGGTGCACAACAAAATTGGTGGGTTAAACAATGTAATATGTAACTTTAAATTAATTCATTTAAAATGAAATTTTGGAGAATTGTATATATGTATACTAATGGACTTTAAAAGTTTCTATATAGGAACTAATCGACATCCATCACTCCAGTGATGAAAATCGTGTGTATTTTTGGCATGTTAAAAAAATTGGGTATACTGTATAAGTTTGCACACACACCATACTTTTTCTTTCTATCTCGAAATTGGAAAGAGTGACAGCAAAAATTTGAAATTCAATGATCACAATCTTTAAATACTAAGGAAATAACTTTGGGAATCGAAGAATATAGAGTAGAGGGACATCGACTTTTTTGAGATATTTGGAAATTAGCACTTGGGAGGATCATGAAACTAGATAGAAGATCTCATTATGTGGAGAAGGTTATAAGTTCCTCTCTTATGACATATACAGGGGGGGACTCAGAAAACAGGTGGTGGTAGGATATCACATCGTAGAAATAGTCGTAGTTCTTTGTCAAATAAGATGTGATCACCTCCGGCCTCATTTTCAGTCCATGGCTATACTTCTAGTCTCTCTCTTCCGACTCGAATAATATAGTTTTAGTGTTACTTCATTAAGGGAATTTATTTCTTTATTATTAAAAGGTTTCGATAATTGAACTTCACCTTACTGTTACCGCTGTCTCCAATTTTGAGATAGAAAGAGAGAGTATGACGTATGGGCAAGTTGATACAGGTTACCCGAAAATCAACATGGTAACCCTCACAATTTGAAGTATGCATTGAAGGAGAGCTGCTTATTTATTATGACGTTTCATTAGAGCATCTACAATCAGCTGTGAAGAGGGAAGAGGGGGAGAAGGATATTAACAAGTACATTGGTAAGAATTACTCTTATATCGATGCTCAATTCTACCCCGAGTCTAAGAAGGTCTATCAATCATAACTCTGAAACAAATCTTCAAAATCACTAAATAAGTTAAATAATAATGAAAACAGCTAAGGAAAAGAAAATTCATTAATCAAATTAACAATTTAAAAAAAAAAGGATGGCTAAAAAATAAAAAGGATTTACATGGGTAAATCTGTACGTCAACACAGAGTTGGGAACTATGAAAGGACTGGAAAAAAAATTTCAGCCGGATATGAGTTCCACTCCCTCGTTATGGAAATTACATAGCATTGACATAATTATGAAGGACACCCCACCAAAAATAGTCCACGGGATTCCATTCTGATGGTAAAGGTTCCATGGTTAAAATTCCAAATCTGTAATTTTATTTTGAAAAATTTGGCTTCTTCAAGAGCATCCATTCATTTGAGTTCTTGCAGGGCCATTTTCGAATAAACTTTCTTCAAAAGCAAACAGCAAGAAACTTTAATATATTTTAATCATTCCACCTCGTATTCCATAAAATAAGAGTGTACGCACAGCTCTTGACCCCCATTTTTTATTGTGCACCCTGTAATATTATGAACTGAACAAGGACGAAGCTTATTTGATTTCTTTCTTTTTAGAGGAGCGCTTTTTAAGAAGAAGCAAGAAGATGAAAGTCATAATAATAATAAAAATACTCCAAGCAATCTACCAAGTGTTTGCTGTAACATTAGTTGATATATGTTGTACTCGATTCAAGACCATACACATAGACCAATAAATAAATGATTATTATCCCTTGTAATTACATCTGGTAACATTACATATTATCATGTAGAGAGTAGTTTTATTTTAAAATCCTTTTTAATGTAATTGGACATAAATAAAAAGAAATTTGCAACTTTTTTTCCCCCTTTTTTTGTGCAGGGATCTATAGAGAAACATAACTTAAAAGGGAGACATAACATTTAAAAAAATGTGTTGTAAAGGAATACAAATTACAACAAGAGAAAGAAAGGTCTTGAGAAAAATGTTCATATGAAGATTGTATAATTGCAATCTTTATTAAAAAATCATCAGGGGATTAAATTGGGACAACTAAATATCGATCCTTTTACCTTGTGCATTGTATAACGTGTTTGGTGAGTTCAAATCAAGCTTGGTGTTATGAAACCCATGTTGATAGATTTAAATAATATAAAACGCCGGTATGGTATATTAACAAATAGAGACTGAAAGGTATTGTCGTCATCCTGAAACCTTGAAGAATGTTGGGGAGGAGAGCAGGTTAGCTGACATGGTGCTTTATTAAATTAGCTGGAACCTAATACGAAACATGATATAAAGGAAATGAACACGAACTCTACTCCGTATCTAACAATATATAGGCAGGAATTACAGTCATGTCGATCATCAATTATACTCCTAGTTAAACAAGGACTCACACTAATAAGTCCACAGTAATTTCTCAAAGTTACTCTTCGTCTTTCATGCATTAGTAATTATTTTAGACTGATTGTGCCCTTTTCAAGAATAAAAAAACAATACTGACAGCTTTGGGAATATTTGGTAGCTTTGGGAAATAACTTTTTTGTCAGGTAGGCATTAGTAAAGGAGTGCTCGAACTTAACGTCGATAGACAAACCGTAGAACGGACCATTCCTAAGAGGATATTTCAAAACAAAAGAAAATATAGAACAAAAAAAAAGCAAAAACAAAGAGATCTGAGGGTGTGATGAAATTGCAACAAATTTATGGATATTGTACAAAATTTCCTTATTCGCTTAAGTATACATTTGTAGTAAATTTTTGCGATATTTTTAGTTTGTTAATAGATTCAGTAGAAGTTACAACTATTGATTTGATGCTTATTGTATTCTTAAGTCTCAAGAAGGCGGAAAAAGACATTTGCATGATGACTAGGATGGTAACCTTTTTAGATCTTGATGGCCGTTCACATAGAACTGAGGTTTGATATATGTGAGGCTAAATCTAGAATTATTCAAAATTGAAAAATATCTAGCGTTGGCAAATTCATATTTTCGATCAGTGTTATTGCGCAAAAAATTCCTTTGTTCTAAGTTTTTTCATTATCATATTTTTTTTAATAAAAAAGGGTTATTACTATCAGTGATCTACTAATTAGTTAATACCGAATGGAAATGCGAAATACTAAGCCACAAGAACATTAAACAGCGTATATCTTGAGAAATCAAAATTACCAAGCTATAAATAAGTTTCGTTATGTTATTTTGCAAATGTTAAACACCTTAAAGTTTAAGGCTTCCCTTCAGTGAACGAAAAAGTGAAATATGAAGTAGACAATTGAGTTACATTTTTATGATTAAACAAAAATGCTGTCAATCACTAAAAAGATATTATAAGAAATACAAATGTCAATGACTACAAAAATTCCCTTAAAATTCCTATTGATAGATGATTAACTCACTAAAAAGTTTTTTTTAAACTGAAATTAACAATGCAATTCTTCCTTGAAATGCCAAGAAAATTACGTTCAAAAGTCAAAAGAAGAAAATAATTCATGAAGACAAAAAGAAAATTGACTTTTGTACCAGTAGAAAAACTTTTTGAAGCTATCTTCACATGCCTAGAATTAAAAAAAAAAAACATGAAAAAAAAATGAAAAAATAACTGTTTTTCTTTTTATTGACTCTGCAAGTAAGCATTGGAGTTTGACTATTCACGAAGGGACCATGCAGAGTAAATATATCTTGGTCAAGTAACTCTGAAATAAATATAAAAAAAGACCTGGAACTATTTTTAATGTTCAGTGGATCGTAAAGATGTTTTACTCAATAACAATGATACTACTTTCAGGTCAAATATATTCATTGACTAAAGAAACTGTGTTTTACCCTATACAATTGGAAAAATTAAAAAATCTTGTATATTTCTTTATATATTGTTATATATAATTTGCATCTTCAACTACTGATCCTATTAATGATTTAAATCTAATTCATTCTGTCCTAGAATATAAAATATTCAGTCTACATTGTCAGGAGCGGCTATCAAAGCAATGGATTTTCATTTATGGTGTTTTACAGAAGAATTAGTTCCATTAGCATGGTTTAGTATGTTTATCGATGAACCAAAAAAAATGAGGGTTTTAATCAAAATTATCACAATAAAAGACCCTTTGAAATGCTTAAATAGATATGAAACTGAATTTGGAAAACCAAAATTTCCATATGTACCTCAAAAAATCCGACTGATCTGTCAGAATTTATTGGGCAAGATAATTCGACGTTATTTCGAGTTTTTAATATCAGTTCTGATTGTTACAGACACCTGTGTCAAAATAGAAATCATACAGTAGCTATATTAGTATATGTATATTCATCCGTGGAGAACTTATTTGTCGAATATAATACTACAAAGAAGTGTGATTTGCCCTGCTTTGTGATGAGGTAAGCAACTTCGTACGATGCTGTGGGGATTGGGTTGTTAAGGTGTACAAAGCCGAGAACAGGTAGAGTAGCCTTTTCGTAAAATCGAGATTTCTTCAACTTGAATTCAGCAAGTGTTGTGTTTTTGTATTTCCCATCTCCGTGCAGCTTTAGGAATTGTTCTTTCAGTTTGCCGGTGCTAGACAAGAATGGATCAAATTCGTAGTGTAAATGATGCAAATGAAGATACTTACTCCCATTATGTTCCTTCCTACTCGTGAATCCATTTTGTACGTATTCGTCAGACCACTCTCTTTTTTTTTTGTTCGAAATAGTTAGTAAGAACGTATTGAAAGATTAAAAGAAAATTTTCAAATGAAGTACAATCACTAACAGCCACCAATTGACTAATGAGCTCACCAAGTACTCTGCAGCACAGATATCAAAGCCTTATAATGTGGCTGGATCACCTGCAGCCAATGATCGACAAGCGGAGCGTAACATCAAAAATAACACCAATGACCTGTATTTATTTTGTGTAACACATTTTTACTGACTAACTAAATATTTGTAATCTAATACGGAGAAGAGATTTTTTTAAACTCATAGATATTATGTGACATCAAAAACCGTTAATCTATCTGGTCAAAGTTCCGGTATAACAGAAGTACTTTAAAAAAAGTGTCAAATTAAAACAAGAAAAAAAATATTATTTTAATTAAGGCATATAAAAAAATTATTTATTAATTTGTGTTTAATTTTTTTGACTTTACCATGTAGTCAGTTTAGTAAGTTACTTCAGAGCCCGAAACTATATACATTGATTGTTTCAAGCCAATATATCATGAAAAAAAACTTCAATTGGTAAATTAGTAGCATGCCATAATTGTATAATCTGACAGTACCAATCTCTGAGAGATATTGGAAGTGAGAGTGTCCCTAAACATTACATATCAAGGCTGAATAATTAGAAAAAATTGTACAAAATTTGGAAACACCGTTACAATAAGTTATTTGTTTACTTCACATGAATAAACTGAGTTTAAAAAAAATATTTTAATACTTCGAAACCAAAAAAAGAGGACCAAAATCTTCATGTTCTCAAATTTCAAACTTTTCATTTAAAATGGACACTATAACATTTGTGTGTATCAAAGGATGTGTACCAGACATAACTTATATTAATTTAAAAGTTTGAGCAGAAATCAGCATTATTTGTTCCAGATTTGTCAGATTGTACTTTAAAGTTTTCTTGAAGAACATTCTGGAACATGTATAATTTAAGGTGGATTACAACTGCATCTACCCTTGTAAGATTATACAATAATAATAATAAAACTCCATGAATGTAGTTTAAAATACTTGTTATTATACTTGATATTAAATTTATATGGCCTTAAATTCCTTCAGATACATAAAAGATTCCCTCTCATCAAACACAGATTGAAACACTTTTTATTTTCCTTATACTTTCTATATATGTACTTCAACGAAGATTTCTAGGTCAGATATAGTAAATGTAATACTATAATGTTTACATATACTTATTTATTGCAACTCACTCTGACTAATTAAAGGAACATTTTAAAAAAAATCTTAAAAGAAGACCAAAAAGGTCAAGTCAAACAATTTTTTCCAAATTTTTTATAAACTCATATCTAACTAGTTAATGAAATTCAACTAACTTGAATACAGTTCCTGAAAATTACTGAACTGAATCTCTTCTAACATTTTATGTACAACAAATATTTAATTATTACTGTAGATATTCTGTGTTGTTTTTAAAACGTTGAAAAATATTTAACATCAACAACAAAGATATCACAGAAAACATATGATCAATAGAAAAGACACAAAAATTTAATAATTGCATATAAATCAAAATTGAATAAAAACTTTCAAAAGTCTTATTTGATGAATCAATTAACTGAAAACTGAAAGATTTAAAAACTATGTATGTAAATGTCTATTTCTATGTTGAATAATAAAAAAATTATAGAATAAAATTTGTTGTAATCAGAAAAAATAAACAAAGAAATTCAATTCCTAAACAATATAATATAGTAAATTTCTGAACATATAGAAAATCTATAATGTCAATAATTCCTTTATGAGTTTTAACTGAAAAAACCAACTACATAGTAAAATAAAAAAACCAACAAATTAAAAAAAAAATTATTTTCATAATTATGTATAATAAGATTTGTTTTAAATTTGAATACATTTTGAAGTACTTTGAAGTACAGCAAACTTTGATCAGATAGAGGGTAACGGTTTTTAGTGGCACAGAAAAAATATTTTTGGAGATCTTTACACACATCTTGTGATCCATCAACTTTACAAAAAACAGAATATTTCAACGCAATTAAGCATAATTTGTAAATTTATTATATTTGATAGGAAAATACTTTACAGAATAAATAATATTGAATATAACTTTTGAATTCTTTATACTTTAAAATTTACTAAAAATATTATGGTTTTATATCTTTAAAATAAAGGGATTAGGCAAATAATTTTTCAACTATCAATGGATTTGTTTAATTAGCTCCAAACAGAAAAAAGTATCTACTTTCTCTAGTAAACAAAATTTCAACTTTTTTCCTCTTTAGAAAGGGTTTGTTCTTCATTGATTTTACACCGAGAAATATAAAAATGACCTTTATAGTCCAGAATATCAATTTTTGTGGCCTATATAGTTCTTTTTTGAAGTATATTATTTAACAATGCCTATATGATTTATGCTTCTTTTTCACCTGGAAAGATATAAATAAAAGAAAAAAATAAAACATAAAATTTGGAGATGCATGTTTTCAGATTATACAAATATTTAAATTATTTATATATATCTTTTGAATCGAAAAAAATGCACTATAAGTACAAAAAATATGACGAAAAATCGATTTTTTGTCAAAAAATCAATATTTCAAATATCATTTTATTTTTAAAAAAATATGAATTTTCTGGCATGCATGATTTTTTGTGGTTGACAATCTCTGAAGTGTTTTTAATTTTCTGAATATTGTAATTACTATTTAATTAATGCAGGGAGTACAAAGTAACCACGTGTCCGTGTTCTCATGAACAACAAAGAGTTGAAGAGTTATAAGTGTTGGTCCTTATATGAGTCGGTGTAGAATTGAAGATCAAGATAAGAGTCATTCCTACTTAGAGTCATAAAGGTAAATTAATCCATGTTCTTTTGCAGAAAAATGTTTTATATTCATTAATGATCATTATAGAAGGACAACAAAGTAGTATGTGCTTTAAATCTTTACTGCTGTTGTAATTGAAATAAATTAATAATAATCAAAGACGACAACGATTCTAATGTAATACGTGCTCTTAAGGGACTCGAATATTTTTGGAGTTGTATATCTAGAACTGTAAATTAATACCAATAACGGATCACACGCCAATTTATGAGAACCATAACAAAGGACTTATAAGCTCCTTCAACAAATTTTTAAGTATATTTTTCTAATATGATACAATGACATTTGAATATTTGGAACCTTGTTTGTAATAATTGTCTAAGTGGCTTATCAAAGAATATAATTATTACAATTCTATATATTGATTATGTCTAATTTACTATTCAAATTAAGAATCCGGCTACAACTTAATTAATTTTGTAAAACTAATATTCATGTCAATTCTTTAACAATGTTTAATTCCATCAATTATTAGAATAAATTAAAAAAATAAAATCACATATTTAATAACTCAGAAATAGTTCCTAAAAAATTATTCACCACTTCATACATATCTAATTTGGATAATTGTGGTAAGTATCGTTGGAACCAGCTCTATGGGAAAATCACTGATGAATATTTTAAAATATGAATAATCCATAGTGTCAGATGATAATTATTTGATAAGTAAGAAGGGATTGACACTTCTTCCATTGAAATTGCTGTCGTTTTTGTTTATCATTTAATTTATTTGAATTACTACAACGGATAAGAGTTCAACAATTTGAAACATATACTACTTTGTTCTGTTTATAAAATGATCATTAATGAATATAATTAATTTAAAAAAAAAAAAAATTCTGCAAAAGAACACTAATTAATATACCTATAAAACCTATAAATATTTCAAATGTACAATAACTATTAATAATAATATGATTTTAAATTGAATTAAAATATACAATCGTATATATCAATATTTTTTTTTTCTTTTTATGACTTTATTTATTTGGAGAAGTTAATTACAAAAAAAAAATATATATATATAATCAAATATTCTAGTTTAAAATTAATTACCTAAACCAAAGTCAAACATTTTGAAGAATTGCTATTTATGATGTTAGTTATCAATCCACTTTCAACAAAAAGTTCCTTCAATAAAATTTAACAATAAATAAATAAACAAAAAAAAAGCAACAACATAGCTAAAAAAAAGGATGAGAATTAGTTACATAATATTTTAAATTAAAGGATAAAACAATAGTTATTCTGTAGATCCTGAATAACTTTTAAATTTCTTATAATTGTACATTAAACGACACAATAATTTTAAGTTTTTATCTGACAATGAGTGGTAATTGTGTGACATGTCCCAGCATAGTTTCATGAAGACTGATTTGCCTTAAGAATCCTGCAGCTACGATCAGAACAGCTCTGATTTCATAGAATCTACGACTGCCAACTTCTCTGTTACCATGATTTTAGAGCTTGATAACTAAAGCTCCATAGCTTTTGTAGGATCACTTTGATTTTTGAAGGAGAGGCAAAATAATATTAAAGACCTTATTATTTTTTCTATAATTCCAGTAATGTTCAGTGTGATAAAATGTCTCAAAATCTGGAGTACCGGAAAACTCGCATAGACATGCATAACTCTGTTTATATATTTACCACAGTCCTTGCAGGGAGTATGAAAAAAAACAACCCGAGTATAATTGAAAATGGGCAGTAAATCGCTTTTAATCCCTGATTTTAGATATGGAACTTGTGATCCTCTTCTTCCAGGTTTTAGTTAAATTAAAATAATTTTAAGTATCCATCACAGATTTTATCCGCCTTTTCTTCAGAGTTGGAGTGAAAATTCACCCTTAAGTGCAATGGAAGCGGAGTTGGATGGATGATTGTAGCTCTTTTCAGTGGAAAGAAAAACTTTCCACTATTGAAATTTTCAAATATGAAATCATAATGTAAATATGAATATTCTATTACTCGAAAAAAAAAACACTTTAAGAATTACATACGAATACTTATGATTTGTTATTAAATCATTAAAAATAAGGCAATCTGCTACATTGCAATATTAATTATTAACTTAAAAGTATAAATTTCTATTGTTACCCCCGTCCTTGTTCTCTGCCTCAAATGACTTCGTACGTCATTTTTTTGTAAAATTAGCTTCTACTAAATTTCCATTATAATATTTTTCTATTTGACACAATTTTTTGATTTATTTTATAAAACTTAACTATATAGGTGTTTTTCCTCAAAAAAGGTCATCAAAGTTAAGGTCATAAAAACCACATTTTTTTTGTTAATCTAAGTAAAAAAACGCATTGGCAAATTTTTGTAGATATAAGTAGCCGCTCATTGGCCGTGATACGCAGAGAAACAAACAGATAGGCCACATTTCATTTATTTATTTTATCATTCTTTTAGACACGTAAAAATGATTTATCATAAACATTTATAAAAAACTTTTGAAAGAAATGTAACTTAACTAAATTTATTAAATTTACAAACAAGCTGTAATGTGTAGTGTACGGATGATATTAAAACAAAATCACGGGTTTCTTTTCCAAAAATATGTAAAATTTCAAAACTTTAGGGGCGTTGAGCTACCTCTAAATATTCACAAAAATTGTTCCAACTTTGTGAATCATATTTTTTTATCAAAAGGAACGCATTTGAAACCTCATTTTTTTTTACTTTTTCACAAAAAGTGATTTTATTGGTACCCTATTGGACAGTTTTCCAAGAATGAAATAATTAATAGATTTTGTCATTAATAAAATCAGTTCCTAGCATTAACCAATTGTAAACATGATGGGACGAAATAAATGCACGCCAATCAAAATCTGAGTTCCTTGAAAGGTCAACTGTAATTTTTGTATAAATTTTCTTAATAATTCTAGAGAGCAAAGACAAGCTCCTTCTAAATGTCTAATGGGGTTTTTATGGAATCTATATAACTTCGATGAAAAAGTTTATTTACCCCGCAAATTTCTTGGTTAATGACTTTTTTTGGCTAACCATGGAATAGACGTTGCCTTATAAAGTTTTTCAGGAACATTTTGGTAATTAAAGAGGTCAATTCTTTTTTCCAAATTAAATTTCTTCAGTTTTTTAATCGATGAATTCAAAAAAAAAAAATTATATTATTCAAGTTAGTAAACGAGGCTCCTTTACTTTCCCACTTAATTCCTAAAATGTCAACACTCTTTTTGATAAAGCAATCATCTATTCTAAATCCTTCGAAGGGATTCTATTTTCCCAGAGAGAATAATAGTCCTCTTTTTGTTAATCTTCAAACCAGACCTCTTTTCATATTTCTTGAAGTACCTAATTAAAACTTCAATCCTCCTTTTTAATTGGTTTTCTGACTTTGCGTCCAATATCAAAGTTTTATTGGCAGCATCCATATCAATGATATGTTTTAACGTTCCAAAAATCAACACCAAAAACTTCAAACTTATTTCTTATGGTATTACCAAGTTTCCAATATCTGAAGTAATAGTACGTAAAAAATAAGGAACCTTTTCCCAGTATTTTCTCAATATCTTTTTGAAATGATATGTATATCTTTATTTCTTTACAAACAACTTTAAGGTAGTAGATTTAACTGTATGAAAGAAAAGATATGCAAGGTTCTTTGATTAAATGAACTGTTAAATTGATTAATATATCGTCTTTGAAGTTTGTATAAAAAATGCTTGTATTTTAGGGAGATTGAAAGTGTCTCTTAGGTCTATAAAATTGGAACATAATTTTAACAACCTTATGATCTGAATCAAAACGAGGCCAGTAAAAAAACGTTTTTGGTTTTGGGTAAGGTAGATGAAGAGGCAAGGGCCAAATCGATCTGGGAAGTCTTCTGGCCAATATTCCAGGACATAATGTCTTCTGGGCTCAAAATTATAATGATGTCATTCAAATTTAATTCTATAATGAGTTTAGATAAAGTGTTTTTATTGAAGTATAGACGATACGTATAATACAAGTTAACATTTAAATCTCCAATGATCAATAGAGGATAAAAGTCGTTCTTACAAATATTTATAATAGATTAAAAGTAGGTGGGAGAATTTACATTAGGCCTATATGCGTTAATTACATAAAAACTACCGCTTTATGTTAGAATAAAAAAAAGATGCCCTTTTCTCAACTCTTAATAATTATTCAACAAATTTAGGTTCATTGATTGATTTTGAAATTAGAGGCAGTATTCTCCTATCCATTTCAGAGCCTGTGAAAAAGAAATGATAATTATGAGAAATACAATAGAGTATTTCAATGTACATGATGCTGATGTATGAGCTTTAACAGTATCTTAAAGGCATATAATTTTAGGTGTATCATCAACTAAACTTTTCATTAGCATGTTGCATACTAGGTGGCCCACAGGTGGGGCATTATTGCTTCAAATACAGTGCAGATGAACCATCAGTGGGCGATTTCATAAATTTAAGTAATTTCAAAAAATATTGTATAAGCGTAAGAATTTTAATTTTTTCACCATTATTTTTTTAAAACATATTGAGTATATATGTGAATGAAAATAATCAGTATATTTCAAAATTTCATGAATAGGGCACTACCTTCAATAATTTCACTTTTTAAGAGGACTGACATTGTGGAACTTGTAAACTACCACAACATAGGAGATATGGACCTAGTGATCCTCGCATGCAACGTGGGTTTGACGGGAAATACGGGGTTTTCCTCCCCCCTGTGTTTAATAAAATAATTTTACACATTCCCACACTGATTTCCTGACACTTTGAGAATTAGCTGAATATATATATTTTTTAATTGTGCTCTTTTTTTAAGCAACATCAATATGATAAACGAAAAAAAATAGCAAAATTAATTTCTCTGAATTTTATTAGGCGATTGACTTCTTTTTAGAGATAAGCCTGAACTTGGAGAAGCTCTTTTCGAGACAGACCCTGACCTTGTCAATGCTAACAGAATAAAATCAGGATTTAAAGGAGGCTTTGAAGGTTTATATAGTTGTATTGTAACGCTTGTATCACCTTCTCCTATAACGATAGTATTAAAAGGAATGTTGCTACATACTGAAGTCTACACAGTAATATCTTCACCTGATATTTTTCGAGTGGAGTTTAGACTACCATTATCCCTCCATTCATCGTTCGTAGTTGGTCAGCCTTGAGCGTTTCTTCTGTGCTTCTTATTTTATATTCAGGTTCTCAATTCTGATTAGCTAAGAAAATTAGAAGCTGCTACAAGTTCTTCCAGAGACACAGCCAGTTTGAACAAGCCGTCTCCCCCTATGAAAAGAGAAGATTAAGGGTGACTAAGTCACAACAATAACACAATATTATAGGTCTGTGTTAGGAACATAGCTTTCCTTGTCTTTTGATTGAATTGTTTATTTTTCCCTTAACCACTCCTTTAGGGTTTCCATTACTATCTTCATATAAAAAAAGCAATTTTTTCCGTTAAAATCTCTTATCCCAGTCTTCTCTTCATTAACACTTCTATCCTTTCCTTGTTTCACTGCCCTGAATATAGTAAGAGGAGATGAGTCAGAAGAATTCTTTGTTGTTTCCTCGTCTGGTGGTCTAACGTGCAGGAACCTGACCATCTTTAAAATACAGGCTCACTGAGTAAAAAATTATATACACTTTACCTTTTTATGAAGACTATTTAAAAAGGGATGTTAGAGAACCAATTTCAACAAAAAAACACTTTTGAGCAGTCCTCAGAAGTTCAGAATGGTATACATAAATTCCTCACTTGATAACGAACAAACCTATATAAAAATCCAAAGTAACATCACTTAATTCACTCAGAAATAATTTTTGTTCTAATACCAAAGAAAAAGATAATCTCTATTCAAGATAAATACATAAACTCTCCATAATTTTCAGTCTAATGTCCCAAAAGTTCTTTCATCGAAATTTCCTTTGGGCAAATTATCATACGGTGAATTTTCATTCTGCAAATAGTTTTTTGAGAAAAAATATTATTGCCAATTGTTCTAGAACCATATTATTATTTAGAGATTACTCACAGCTAGTGAAATGCAAAAGTATTGACATTTTTTTAAACTTGCATACATGTTTTGGTAATAAAGATTATTATTTTGAAAAAGTGATAAAAATATTTTATAATTATTGTATTTTAAATAAATATTTTTTACAAAAAAAAAAATAATTTTTTACTTCAATGAAATTGCACTGAGTGTTAATTCAGTACATACACAGTACCAAAAAAATTAAGCGACTTCCCTTTAAATAAAAAGAAAAGGCCACGATCCAAACCTTTAAAAGGGTAAATGAAGTTACAGCTGGTGAATAGTTCAAGCAATTTGGAGATTTGGCTAAGCATTATCCAAAAAGGAATCCATTAAATGATTAAATGAAGAGGTGGAACTTACATAAAAAAATTCTAAGGATATAAGGATGGATGGGGAATAGGTTGTGGAAGTTTTTGCAGATCCTGATAATATATATCAGAAAGTTCCTTAGTATGGTTACCTAATAAGACTGAAATTTAAAGGTGACAAGCTGAAGTGTCAAAACTGTTTTGGTCTTGGACATACATAACATTGATGTAATAATTCCAAATTAAATATCCGAGAATATGCAAACATATTAATGCAAAATATTGCTAAATTATTTTCTAGTGATAGTAAAGAAAATGATTCTCCCTCAAATTTATCTCTTATTTTAGACAGAGAAGCTTTTCAAGAATTAATATCTTTAGCGCTGTTGATGCAACGGAATCAAATGAGATATCAGTAGCTATCGTCAATGTAGTCGGATCGGCTGTTAAAACTTCTGATGAAATCCTTGACATGACTGGAATAGAAAAAATTATTGAAGATATTGATGTGTAACTTAATGGACGATCAAATAATGAAGATATGGAAATTGAGAAAAATAGCAACGTTCCTTCATAACTTAATAGAGGAAATACTGATGCCTTTCACCTCTCCTTAGCGAACTCCTTTGAGATAGGTGATGAGTCATTGTGAAAGATGTTATTTGTCTTTAAGACATAAAATACCATTATTCTGCATCTTGTTCATCTGGCTGTCACTTTTGTATTCCTTTAAATTATCATTACTTCTTCACAGGAGATTGGAGACATCGGGGAGTTCTGTCTTTAATTTCGAAGTCAATTTTATAGCCCCGAGTATGTAAAGGAATGATCAAGCTCAAGTGACTAATATAAAATATTCATTCGAACAATAAGAAGTTTTGCAGCAATACTAGTGGCTTGCATTAACTGACAAGTTAAAAAACTAAAAAAAAAACCGTTAAAAAGTATTAAAAATAAGTTATTGGGAAAGTTGTAAAACTATTAATAACTATTACATGCCAAAAATGAGGACGATTGAACGTATTATGAAGAGTTTTCAATTCCATAGAAACTTTATTTATACATATCTTGTGAATTTCATTAATATTTTCCCCACTTTTACCAATTACAACCAAAAATTTGATTCCTGCCCATGAACTTGACTTGTTTTTTTAACCAACAATAATAATCATCAAATTACTCATGTTTTTTTCTTATTGAAATAAAATTTTAGCTCCGACAAATCAAATTTAGTATTTTCTTTTAAATAGTGTGTTAATTTCATCTGCATCAAGAAAGAAACAATAATATTTCAACGTCTTCTAACGTATTAATAATTAATCATCATGAATACTCAATCAATGAGTGGAATCGACGTATCTCGTGATCAACGCTCTAGGAACAAAAAATCTCATGAACTCAGTGTGCGTAAGTTCGCGCCCAGGTAATTTCTAGAGAACAAAATATTATTTCTGTATATTGACTTCACACAAGATTCCTACATTAGATGGAGTAAATATAATATTATTATATTTATTCATACTTAACCAGTGAACCCCATATAACCAATTGAAGGAATATTTCTTTCAAGAATCAATAGCTAATCCATATAAAAGTTAGTTAGGTGTTTTTACAAAAGAAGGACTGGGGTTAGTGAGCCTTACAAAATAAATCAATTTTATGAAATAGTCTACACTTTAAAGGTGGGTTACCACATCTTTTATGCGTGTATATTATAGATATTCATTTGTATACATATATAAACAATTTATTTCTATTAACATTGCATATTCTAATTTTCAAAACTCCACAACTCTTCCTTTCAAAATGAAGAGGTTCGGTGATATAAGAGTATTGCTTGTTGGAGTATAACTATCATCATCAATCAAATTTTACTATGCATTTTCTCTTTTGCAACCCATTTTTAAGAAATAATCATGAAACGGCTTTATTTTGACCCGGATAGTTGTTGAGGTGTGAAAATTACAATATGCAAAGTTCTTTGAATTAAATTGCAATTACTCTTTACAAAAATGATAAGTTTTATAATTACACTTTAAAAGTACACCCCGTTTTTAAAATTAGAAAAAAGTGTATCAAACCGCCTCAAAGCGACGATCCACTCTAATGTACAGAGTGGGAACCTAAATTTGTTTAGCATTTATTTACGATTTTATCCCCGTTATTTTTAAATACATGCATTCTTTCTAATGTATTCTGCAGTTGAAATAAAACTAAATAATTTTTTTCCCATGTCTCTAAGTGTAAAAGTGTCGGGGCAACAACAAAAAAACAACAACCAATGCTTGTTCAATATCCTCTTGGCCGGTATTAGTGCTGAGAAAGAAAGAAGTCCAACATAGGTCCATACAACCCAATAGAATCCAAAATTCTACAGCAACAATATGGCTTACTTCTGGCCTGCCTCTATGCGGCTCTTCTCTAGTCCTGGTTTCAACAGTTTAGACTTTACAGTTGGGTGTGTCTTGGAGAAGAATTTCTACTGCACATCTCATCCAAATTTATATTCACTTTCAGCTGTCATCACAACAGCGTGGTACGCCATAGACGCGGCCTTTATCGACAATACTCTTAGCCGCCGCATTGAGCTATTATTGCTTTTGAAGGAGGACATATAGAATAATTACCCAAATACAGGGAGCGGGGATCAAATTGTTGCCAAAATATTTTTCTACAAAAAACAACACAAAATATACATTTTTTAACTTTTTTATTGAAAATCAAAACTATGACGAGCATATAGGTATAAAGTAGCCATTCATGCAATATAATCCAAAGGAATAGTCCAAAGGATTAAGGTTGGGAGAGTTAGGAGGCCACAAATCCTTGGTTACGACGTCATAACAGTTCTCGGTTAACCACTGCATGGAGATTTTGGACACATGGCAGGGTGTTGAGTCCTGTGGCACCAACCAGGGTCTGTCTCCGGCCACCCCTTGGATCCAGGGCAGAACCACCTTCTCCATAATATCCAGGTAGACCTCTGTATTGACCTTTAGACCCCATTCAAACATGTGGGGAGGCATAACCTGACCTTCACTGCTGACCACCTCGAACACCATGACTATTGCAGGGAACTTGGTCTTCATTACCTTCCTCACATGGCTGGTGCAGGTGGCTATCCACCTGTTGTTCTGCTTGTTGACCTTCCGATCTTGACAGATATTCTTTTCACCAGAGAAAAACCACAGCATCCCGGGCTGCATTGGGTGCTTGAGCTTGTTGAGCAATTTTGTTGACTTCATCAGCCTGTTGTCCTTTGCCTTCTGGGTCAAGATCTGGCCCACCTGCATCTTGTAGCTCCTGCACCTTAAATCCTCAGATACACTGTCCCTTATTGTTTTCTCATGGCATCCCAGATCCCTTGCCATGGGATTCGTGGACCTGGTAGGGGCATCCTCAACCATCTTATTCACCTTGTCGACAAAGTCGGTGTCCCTGACCTTCCTGTCGGCGCCCTCCTCCTTGGACAGCCTCTTTATGGTGGCATCAACACCCCAGGTGTCCTCTAGCTTCTTACAGATACGCTGAAAGGTCCGTAAATTCACTCCTAATGTTGAAGCAATCGTTGAATTGGAAATTTCACCTCCATCATTAACCAATGCCATGACTAGGGCGGATCTCGAAACCTCTTCATTCCACTTATAGCTGTTTATCTCCTCATATGATGACGGCATGATGCTAACTGAACTATGTATCGTCAGCTGACGAGAATAGCTTTCCTATTTGGTAGCCGGTTTTTTATTTGATAATGTCGTCTTCAAGTTATCAAGGTTTAAAGTAGGCGAATATTTATCCCCGCTCCCTGTATATTATTTAAACATATCACAGTGGGGTTTTGAGTTGTCTGTTCTCGATTCCATAAAATCACGTTCTTCGTAATTTAGTCCTGCTACTTCAAGTTTTGGATCCTCACTATGTATATAATCACAAATAATCCTACTATTCTTAAAGGAACACGGGGTAACGACTCTTACATGCCTATTGGTATAGAAAGATACTTCAAAACATTCCACAGAGTGCTGGAGAGGTTGAATGTGGATAGAAGGCATATTATATGAGGGATTGGTCGTATGACGATACCAAAACTTATTTTACATTAAAATTATTTAGTCATGCTATAATAAGTTGGGGATCCCGACTCTGTAAATGTACTTAATTTTATTATACTATGTCTATCCATGCATTTAGGGGAAATTATCTAAATATTTACTTTAGGACAGTTCTTTTGTGGCTTATTTTACTTTAAAGAAATAATGTATTTAAAATTTGTTTTCCTGTTTTTCTAATTAAAATATATTTTTAGAGTTTTTTTTGTTTTTAGTTATGTTTTTTTTTAACTACCCGTTCCATGTAGTTTTAACATTTTATTTTGAAGACCTATGAACTTTGTATATTAATTTTCTTTTAAAAGTAAATATTAATAAACGTATATAAGCATAATGAAACTCCTATTTTTTTTCTTTGTAATCTTAATACTCAACACGCACACACAAATCTATCTAAGTCTGAGGTCCTTTATTACTTGGGTAAGTAAACTTTACAATAATGTGAAAGTTCTTTCTACTTTTATTTTTTTGAGCGCTGAGGATATTAAGAATTAAGTTACTATATGTATTTATTTATTTATTGACACTAAGGAGTCATCTTAGATCTCACTTTCTTATTAAATGTAGAACAGTATTATGTCTAAAAATCAGCATGAAATAAAATGTAAAGAATTCAAACTACAAAAACTTTCAAAATTGCCTATTTTGAGAAAGGGAAGGCATTTCTGGGCTCTATTGTCACTATGGACGAAACCAATGTTGTTCTTTATACCCCAGAGACAAAAATACATAAAAAATGGGGCTCAAGTAGCTCGATGGACCCCATCAACCTTGCTCCCGCTTTTTCCTCACGCTCTTACAGAAAACTCTTCTCTAATTATAAAACTATAAATACATCTATAAAGTATCACTCACGCCAAGGCGCAACAAATCTAATTTTTGCCTACCAGACCCCTTTGTCAAAGAATAGCAACTGGGGCCTTTCAGCACTAGATAGTATACTATTTTAAGACACTTGGGGCATTTCCTTGGAATACAAGGGTGTGCATTCTTGGTGTATATTTAGACTACTTCTCCTTGCTACCTTCATTCATAATTTAAAATAATGCATTTTGTATTTTGGAAATAATTTTCTTCCGACATTTGAATATAGATCTCTTTTTAAATTTTATATCTACATAAGGGTATTGTTTGATAATTAGTATTTGTTATAGATTAGTTATTTTCTTTCATAAACGATCAAATTAAAACAACATTCATTTTATTAATGAAGTATTTAAATCTAAGTGTATATAGTATGATTGGATCTACATCCAAAAAGATTCATATTTTGCATTCCTTAACTAGGAAATCCTTCATTAAGTCTTTGTTAAGGTGCATGTATTGGCAATAACAAACTTTATTTGTCTTTATTCTATCTTCCCATTAAACACTTATCGTTGGGGTGGATAAAGATTAAGAACGCATATATAACATTTTTTGAAATCTCGATAATAAACTCCATAATTTGTTATTAATTCAGAAACCGACGGAGCATCAGAATGACATAACCATGATTTAAAGGATTGTATATAGTATAGAGCCACCTGAAGAGGTGTGTTGCTTTTTTCGTTCAATGAAATAACAGTTCAAATACTCTTCAACGGAAGCCTTGATAGTTTCAAGATTCAATGACCTTGTCTGGCAAGCCAGGTCTATACATGCAACGAGAAGGAAAAGTCGAGCAGTTTAATATCTAGCAAGTACGGAGGCACATTTGTTTTGCTAGACCCGAATATTGGTTTCTAATAGGACTATGTAACCGGTACACCATCTTGTTGAAGTAACACATTCCCATCCGGATCCAGCCCCTGATATGGGAAATCAACTTAGTACTCAACATGTGGAAGTAGTCAGTAGTGTTGAGCTGCTATCCTTTTTTTAACCAGATGAGTGGCATCGCCGGTACATTGTATGTAACTAATCCATAGCTAATCACCGATGTTGGATGCTTGTTAGGCTCATAATTTCTTATAAATTAATAAGTTAATATCAAACCTAATGTGACTCGTTTGAAATGTTTTGTCTGGATTGAGTTGTAAGACAATACACTTAGAAGTAGACCATTTCTACTAAAAAGGCACCAAATATATAATCTAAACTTTATCCAGATGAACTGATCTTTTTTTTTTCGATATGGTGTTAGATATTTTTCTTGTAAAGCATTTTTGAGATCCCTCATAGCATTTTTTTTTTTATAAATTTACTTATATATTTTTTTTATCATCTTACTAATTCATACATTTTGTAATAAATTGAAGAACATCAATCATAAACAGATAGCCATAAGCAACATGTAAAAAATGGTCAAAACAAAAAGCCTTCAAGCGTATTAACATAATGAATATAAAACATAGAAACTTATAACGATAATGTTTAAAAAACAAAATGGCTTACAAACTTAGAAAATAGTTAAAAACCTAATTAATGCACGAATATTTATTTTTGCTAGGATGTTATAATACATATACGTTTCTTTCTTCGGCGTCTACACACACTCCCATTCCAACCTCCATTTAGTTGTTTTACTTTGTTTGTAAATAGGTATCCTACCACTCTAGAAGTTTAAAGTGCATTGATGAATCTTGTAATGAACACTTCGATTACCACCTGAATTAATCTGTCCTGCACCATCATTTTAAATTAAAATAATATTATCCGCGGGTATATTATTAAAAAAAAAAGAAACAGAGGATTAAAGTAACCACCCTGACAACTTCAAATAATTTTTGGAAGAAGAGTAGCTTAGCTGTCATGACGTTTTATTAGATCAACTGCAAGCAAGTGTGAGAGGAAGGAAATGTATCTAAACCGAACCCTATATCTAGCAACGAAATAGGTAGTAATTACACCGATGTCAGTTCCCACTTCTAATTAGAACCAAACAAGCCCTCACAATTATAACTCCCTAGCAAATCTTCATTGTTACTCTTCGTCTTCCTTGCACTAGTAATTACTTTAAATTTATATGTTCTTTTTTCAAGAATAAAAGAATAATGATAACAGCTTTGGAAAAATAATAATAAGTCATATATTCAGATAGCAACTATACCATTGAAATATTTGTTTTACTCTATAACTATTACTGTACCTACAGTTGAGCCCAAAACTATTCGTACTCTCACAAAAATGCAAAGAAAAACATAATAAGATGTTTTTTCTTAGATCTAGGGACTCATTTAGAATATCTCTAGTCAATCAAAAACTACTCTTAACTAAAAAAATATTATAATTTATGCATTTTTCGGAGTAAATTAACAAAGTATCATTTTTGGCGTTGCATAATAGTTCATACCCAATGAGCAAAATAACTTAATACTTTGTGACATGGCCTCTGACTTTCTTCAAATATTGAATACGCTCGATTTTGGCCCACTTTTCTTGACAGATACTCCAAAGGAAATCGAGATTTGTTGTATTTCTTTTCCATACTGTTTTTTGCAATGTAGTATGTACATAGACTCTCAATAGGATTAAGGTAAAGATTTTGGGCTGTACAGACAATGAATCTAACTTGATGCCTATTGAGCCATTCTTGAACTTTTTTGGATGTGTTCTTTGAGTCATAGTCTTGCTGGAAACACGAATGTTTTCCAAGCTTAAGCATCTCTGTTGATTGATGGAGATGCATTTTTAAAATCGTCCTTCTTATTTATGGTACCATTAGTTTTGATACGTTCTCCAATTCCATGTGCAGCAAAACAAGTCCAAAACATGATGCTTCCACTACTATGTTTTACTGTTGGAATAGTGTTTTTGGGTTTGAATGCTTGGCACTTCTGTCGCCAAATAGGTGAATGTTGGTTGTGGCTAAACAATTATATCTTTGTCTCATCTGACCGTAGCACAGTGCGCCAGAAGTTTGTGGTCTTCTTTGTGGTCATTGACATACTTCAGACAAGCCTTTATGTACCTACTCTTAATGAGTGGTGTCTATATTGGGACACAACCACAGAACCCATTCTTGTGCAAAACCCTTTGCACAGTTGATCATCCAACCAAAGTTCATGCTGCTTTCAGCTCCTGCTGATGGATTTGAGAGTTGTTGCTGGATTTTTGGAAACTTCTCGGACTGTGTATTTCACTTGTTTTGAGCTCAGCTTTGACTTCCTACCATGATGAAGAAGATTTTAGTCATGGCCAGTTCTTTTGAATTTGGTGATGATGCTTTCGACAGAGGATTTTTGGATGGAAAGTTTGATGGTAATATATTTGTAGCTGTCACCTTGATTATGGTCATTGACTAGTAGGTGGCTGATGTCTTCACTGTACTCCTTAGTCTTGGTCATGTTAAGTGTTGAATAAGACTGAAGCAATAATTGAACTCATCATATTTTTATACTTCAGAATGTAGTTCGAGGAAATTCTTGATCTCTCAAGTACTTTATAAAAGTCTCTTAATCTTTCAAGACTTCACCATGATAAAAAACAACAACACTGTATTTGTTATTTTTACCTTTAGGAGGCTATGATTACTTTAGAAAGAAGCAAAAATAGTTTTTGAGGCCAAAGAAAAAAAAAATAATTTAAGAAGTTGATATTTTGAGTCACTAAATAGTAATCATTATCAAAACATTACAAAAAAAGAAAATTTAAAACAATTGTAAAAGATTTCTGATATAGATCATGCAAATATTGAAAGGGAGCGATTAATTTTTGGGCTCACCCGTATAAACTTTTACAATTTATTGAACGTTTGTAATTGTATGTCCGATTTTAAAACCCTCATTTAATAAAGGAATGGCTTATAATAAATAGTCTTAAGGTTCTAGTCACTCTTTGTAATTATTTAAAGCCTCTGCATAAACCATATTTACTACAAGAATGGTCCAATGACAGAAGTAAGAGAAATGAAAGGATTCATCGATGTCCATACAGCTGAAATTATAAACATTGGCTTAAGGTTCGTCTCGAAATCTCAATCATTTTTTTTTTTTTTGAAGGTTTAGATTTGATTTTAAAAGTATACATTTGGATTTTTTAAAGATTGCCTAGATTGACCGCAAGTCTTTTTAAGTCTCTGTGTAAAAATGTTAGAACCACAACAAAAAAGTAAATGCGTCAACGATCTTCTACGCGCCGGTGTCAGAATAGAGAAGGCTGTAGAGAACGTTGGCATCTCAATCCGGATTGCCTACAATGTCAATTTAGTGAAGTACAGCCCCATACAGCAAAAAGTATATGGAGCAACAATTTGGCAAACATCTGACCTGCCTTCATGTGGCCCTCCTCCAGTCTTGACATAAATCCTCTGGACTTTGCCATTTCTGGTATCTTAGAGAAGAACATCTTCCGCACCTCTCCTCTAAAGTTGGAGCCACTCCTAGCTAACATCTTGACAGTGTGGTACCCCATGGTCACAGCTTTCATCGTCAAGAGCTTCCAATCTGTTCGCCGTCGTATAGAGTCTATTATTACTTGTGAAGGGGCATATTATATAAAAAATATAGCTAAATAAAGTTTTTAAATATATTCCAAATCCCTTTTTTTTTTCTTTTTTTTTTATTCCATAAAAATCCCCTTTTGCGTAACTGCAAGTTTTGGATCCCAGCTCTGTATATAATCACGAAAGGCTCATTTATTCTTTACACAGGACATAGTAACGACTTTTACATACATATAACCCTAAACAAACTTTTCCAAATATCCCAAAGAGTCCTGGAGAGATGGACTGCTTATCGTTTGAAAAACTGGGCGAATGACGAAACCAAAACGACACCATCTAATAATAAACCTTTTTGGCATGAGTACATTTGATTTAAAAATCTGTGGTTTCTGATTTCTTGATTTTAACTGATCCCATGAAATATATTTTGTACATGTTGCATCAACTAACAAATATAACATAAATGACTGATTGACACCTACACATCTATAAAGTAAATAATAGTAATGATGGCATGACCTAAATCATGGCTCTTTATTTGGAATAACAAGATTCCTATTACAAATGGGGGTTTTTTTTGTGCTTTTTTCTCCCTTATTTTTTTTTTCAATCCCTTTCGTAATATTTTCTTCCTCGTTTTCATATAAAAAGAACATTTCATAAACATTTAACTTCTTTTTAGTAATTTAATGACATATGCACAAAATACAATTCGTAAAACAATATGTAAATTTAATAATGAATGTTTAATTAAATATAAAGTAATGAAATAAAAAGTTAAAAAAGGGCTAAAACTTGTTGACTAGTGAACCAGCGTGTTGTTCTTCCTCAACTAAAAATATTAATAGAATATAATTTTTTTAAATTTAAATCATTACATTTATAGATATGTCTAATTCCATATGAATACATGTAATAAGTTGGGAAAAAAGTAATTTTGTATTTTTTGCAAGTGTTACAATCTTTCGATTTAAAACAAGTATACCCTGTCATGTTTGATAACTTTTTGCCAATGAGAATCCAACTTCATAATATTCTTTTTGTAGAAACCCGTCTCTCTATAGGCAAAAAACTTGGTTAACCAATTTTCAATGGCATCTATTGAGACCAAATTTGTACCCCAAGCTCGTTGGCAGAGAACAAAATAAGTAGTAGTCACTTGATGCTAGATCCAGACTGGAGGGTGGATGCGTAAGATCTTCTCATCCGAGCTTCTTGATCTTCTGGTGCTTCATCAAAGGTGTGTGCGGCTTGGCGTTGTCTCCATGAACCACGTTTCTTATCCTATTCACGAATGCGAGCCGATTCTATACAATCGTCAGCTTCAAACAGTCGAGTTGTTCACAATGTGCAACAGTAACCGAAATAGTATCGGCCCCCTGTACCTTGTGAATTTTTATGGTCGCCTTCGATGCATTTCCCCCAATTAGGTAGTATGGCGAATTTCTTCCTTTGAGTCCCCCTACTCGACAGTCAATAATTCACAACTGAACTGGCCATGCGCAATACTATCCAAAAAATATTTTTAGTATACAATCTTACCTTTGCAACGTCTTATTGTATGATCCGATGTGACCAAATAATAATAAAATATATTTAGTTTAAAAAAAGCAAGAAATACGAAATTATTTTTTCACCAAGTTAATATTTGCTTATACTATTATTCTATGTCAAAAACATCAAAGTTGTTTTTAAATATCAGAGCTACAGACGAAGGTATAAGACCAATATTGGGGGAATTCTAGAATCAGAATGTACATTGGTAGGAATAAGTGTTTGATTTATGGGAAGGTCTAATTATTCTTAATCTTTCATGATGTTGCAAGTAATTGGAAGTGATGAAAAAGCCTTATCTCCAGTCGGGGTAATTGGTAAAATGGAGCGTAAACAATTAAAAGCATTTTACCCCTCAGTATTTTTTCTGTTCTTGACAGCTTTTATAGGCTCGAGAATTGTGTATTAAATCAAGCAAACCTCAACATGTCACATATCAATAACCGCTCAATCCTTATTATCAAGAAAATTAAGATCAAGAGAATATTTGTGATGGTAATTTGGCCTCCATCATCACCAACCTTGAATCCTTTGATTACTATTAAGAAAAAAGCCTATGCTAACTACCCTCAAACTATCTCTAGCCTGAAGACCTTCATGGAAGAGCACCTTGCTAATATGATAGAGTCAATTATAAAGTTAATATACCAAAGATTTCGGAAAAAGGCGGAGATATTTATGCAAATATTTATCCAACTTTAATAAATACGTGAATAATAATGAAAAGATATTATTCAATAAAGTCGCCTTTAGCCTCAATAACGGTTTCGACTCGACCTCAGAAACGTGAGCAGGTTCTTATGAGGATCTTCTTTTGGGAAATCAGCTTGGATTCTGTGTTGCATTATGATCTCTTGGTTCCACTGTGTTCCACATAAAATATGGGTTAAGGTCCGGCGAGGATAGAGACCAAATACTGTGTCCCACAAAAAAAAATTTATGACAAACAAGTCAACATATATCTAGTCTGTCCGAAGTTGAGCTCTTCACATAATGTATGATGTGTATCGCAATAATCAGCCCGATACTTCCACGTCAGTCTTTCCTAACAGTTGATGTCCTTGCCAATGTACCTCATCGGTTTGAATGGGTCAGCATCAATATATATATATATTTCAAATTTGCAATTACATCTAGATCCCTCTGACCATCTGACCTCATCTTTTGATCAGTTCACGTTGCTGTTGATTAATAATCACCTTCACACCCTTTCAGTTCCTTTCTGACTCTCCAAACAAAGGACTGTCTAGGTTTTGAAATGTGCAACCTCAAACTTCTCTCGTACGACGCGGATTGCAAGAACGAAACTTTTCCTTTTCCACGATTGTGAAATATAATACTTTGATCGATGCCATTTTTTTAAACTGACGCAAAAACACTTAGTGATAACCACCAAAATAACATACAACAACCTACATGTACTCAAAGTCTGTTGTTAAACAACAGCTGTATGCTTTTGTTGAAGGAGGGGTGAAATTCAAAAAATTAATACCTCTTTATATTTGGTAGTTTAACTTATTATAAATAATTAGTATTAAAAAAGCTATTACCTTAGTATTTTTGAAATAATAAAAGTGTTAGGGCGATATTGAGAAGCACTGTAGGTAAAGTGACATTTATGTAAGCTTGTAGATAGTCAAAAAGGGATTTCACTTCTCTTTATTTGAGATATTTTTTTGTGTAAAGAAACAATAAAAATCGTAAAATATACATTGAACGATTTATCTGGGTCATTTATATTGTTTTCATTGAAACTAGGGGACTTAACTTTATCTAAGCTGATATTCATTAGTATACCTATACAGGTTCTTTTTTGTCGTAGGAATGTAATTTAAAATGTTTTAGACATAAGCTAGATATTGAAAACAATAATTCCAATAATGGAACATGGTGAAGTAAAAACATCTCCCCTTCCATTCCTTCCTACCTATTATAGCATATTCGTCGTCTATAATGTATATGTCTTAGGGTTTATCTCTCAAAATCCCCGGAGTTTTACAGTTACACCAAATCCTGCATATCCTGTATTTCAAAACATAAGGATAATTTATTATTATAATCCATAATAATAAATGACGTCCATAGAAGTATCTAAATGTTTTCAATGATCAAACATTATATTTCAACGTTATTACAATTGAACTTGTTTTTTAAAACTTTTATTGTGAAGAATGTTAACATTCTTTGCCAGAATTCAGAACAAATGAAATGGTCTGACGAGAATTTGTACATTTACTGCTATTGTCATCTATTCGTAAATTCTGGTTTCATATTTACACAGTTTATCTGCAAGCACATCATCATATAATGCAAATTGATACATATAAAAAGAAATTAAGGACAACTAATCAACCAAAAAAGATCACACATTATCTAATTGTAGCTACGAGATCAGGAAAATGCATTTGAGAAAATAAAACATATTCTCACCGATCCAGCAGGCTCTGTTCTCACTTACTTCGATCCAAACCTTCTCATTACACTTCTAACGGATACTTCACGTCTTTGGGGAGTTGGTTTTACTGTTGTACAAATCCACAGTGATGGATCCACTAGATTAATTTAGTGCGGCTCATGATTTTTAAAGGACGCTAAGACGAGATATGCAGTTTGCGAATTAGAAGCCATAGCAATTCAAATATCGAAAATTACTAATTGGAAAAATCAGTTTAAAATAATTACAGATCATAAAACTCTCATAGGATTGTTTCGCGGCTTTAATATAGACCTGTCTTGAAAATTCCAGTAACTACGTATTTTGCAGTATTTTGACATTGAATTGGTCTCATGGAAAGAGAACCAAATAGCCAATGCCTTATCCAGTATTTAATCCTGAAAATGATAAATGAGGGGGTATTTCTGTTTCGTGCATTACGTACTTTACAGCAAGGAGTTTTGACTTGGAAAATTTAATTGATACCTGCGAAGATGATACCTCAAATCAAGCAGTTGAATCATCTCTTATGAAAAATATGCAAGAGCTAAGGCTTAATATTTTTGGTCTGGAATGTCAAATGAAACTTAGCAGTTAATATCAAGCTATAATTCATTCCAAGAGCTATCCCCTTTTTTACCTCTAGAATAACTCCAACAATACTCAGCAGCATAACCCTTTGAATCAGTGTCTTCCGACCTAATGGAGATCAACAGGAAACCCTATTTTGGCGTCGAGGAACGCTATTTAGGGTGGCTCTTCATAAGTCAGTCACTGATTTCATGTTGACATGGATTGAAGATTAGGGGATGGATTCCACTGCATATTCGAATTGGAGGTGGATTACAATTCTGGTCAGATTTCGGGGACTTCTGCAAAGATTGAGGCATTAAACATGAGTTTGCATTCCTTAAAACATCCTGCCAAACATTCTTCCATTTGTCAAAGGTAATATTTTAATTTTTGCGTTCTTTTTTAATATACTGCAAAATTATATTCTTAATAACAATAGTAATGTTAATATAAATATACAATCAGCTTTTATTTTCTTATTGAATATGAAGTACTGTGCAGCTGTCTGATGGCGTCTCTTTTTCCTGCTTAATCACATATTCAAAACTGGTCTGAGGGTCAACACAGACATTTATCTGAAGGTGATAGAGGAAATTGTCCTGCCTTGGACCCAGTTAACCACGGGATCTGGCAACAACTTTGTAATGTATCAGACAAGTCGCTGTAGTTGCTGAGTGTGTACAGCTATGACCTCATACGAAAGGAAATATACCAGCAGTTCGGATCTAAATTTATTTGATTATTTATTGTTTTCTCAAAAGGTTATGTTCCATTTTGACGTATACTACAAATGGTTGTTAAAAGAATGGACTCTCATAAATAACATCAGAAAACATGGACAACAATTAATACTCAGTTATAGAGTGAGGGGCAGAAATATTCCAAGGATATCTATCAGCAAAGCAGTATTAATAAGCCCGATTTGAATAGCAACATGATAATATGTACATATTTTTGTCTTATATACAGGGTGTCCATGATAAATTGGAACTACTTTAAAATTCATCCAGATCCATAATCTGGATATTTGGGGTTAAATCATACTAATATAAAAGGTTGCGTGAACAACACACTATAACTTCCACCACAATTGTTTTGACAACAAACAATAGTCATCATGGAACAAGCAAGGAGAGACGTCATCCTCGAATCGGCTCGCGCGGGACACAATCCCTCTGCTATCTACAAGCTTGTTAACTACCCCAAGACCACGGTGTACCGGATCTTCAATGCCTGGGAGGTTGAGGGGAAGGTCTGCTGCAAGGCCCACAACATGAGAAGTGATCGAATCCGCACTCCCCGCTTCCTTTAAGGCCTCCAGCAGTCCACAAAGGCTTTGCCGGGGACTTCCTTGTCTAGGTTGGCCAAGAACCGTGGAGTGAGCAAGCAGCTGGTCTCCAAGGCTGTGAATGAGGACCTTGGGTACAGGTCATACCGAATGGCCAAATAACACATCCTCATGGCATTCATGATGGCCACCAGGCTCACCAAAGTGTAAGCGTCTCCTCAATGACCTGAAGAGAAATGGAGAAAGAATCATCTTCTTCTCTGACGAGAAAACTGGACTGTCGACAGAAGCTACAACGTCCAGAATAACAAATGGCTTGCCAAGGAGAGAGAAGAGGTCCCTGCAGTCTTCACCACAAAGTTCCCGGTCTCCGTGATGTTCCTGGGTGTCATCTGCAGCACCCGTAAGGTGATGCCTCCACAATAAGGTACTGCGAAGTCATGGAGGAGTTCGTCATCCCCTGGATGAAGGATACGGCCGCTGGGAGGGAGTTCATATTCCAACAAGACTCAGCGCCTGCACACATCGCCATGAGGACCACTAACCTCTTCAACTACCACGACATCACTTTCTGGGATCGCAACACCTGGCCCTCCAACTCACCTAACCTCAATCCGTGTAACTACTACTGGTAGGGGAAGTTGGAGAGGGAGGTGTGCAAGGTCAGCCACAAGAGCATCGCAGCCCTGAAGGGCTCCATTACGAGGGAGTGGAATGCTATCGATTCTGCGGAAGTCATCAGGGCATGCAAATTCTTTAGGGGCAGGATGGAGAAGATGGTGGCTGCTGAGGGAGGACATGTTGAATAAGTTTATTGTTTAATATCATGTCTAATTTTTTCATATTTACAAATACACTCCAAATTCCATTTTTATCAAGCAGGTTGAATTTTAAAAAACATATAAAAAATCAACTTATTTTATTGTTATCGTATGAAAATTTATATAATATAGTTTAATAAAATAAATTTGCAGTACGACTAGTATTGCAAAATCCTTAGACACTTAAAAAAATTTCAACAAATTCAATTAAACTCCTAGTCTATTTATGTTGATTGTACAATTTATATTTGTACAGAGACAGCTGAAATGGATTATAATCTTTATATTTTATTTTCCAATGACAACAACTTAACTTGGAACTGACAGTTAATTCCCAAATGATAGCAAGTATTTCTATGGCATTATTATTAAACTACATAATATAATCCATGGATCTCTTAGCATCATTTCGATATAATATATAATTATCTTGGTGTATTCAAGATATATACATATTTATTTAATGGACTCCACCTAGATATCTAATATTAGTTAAAATATGTAAACAAACTTGATTATGATAAACAGAGGTGTTGCTAGCTTTCATTATTTAGGGGGTGGGGTATAGACCAAAAAAATGATGACCAGCAAGTCCAACAAAAGTTTCTAGCTACGCCACTAATGATATGATACTAGATAACATATTTTTGCCCTAGGATTGAATTGGCTTGTTTATAATTGTTTTTACCTTGAGATACTTGGAAATAACTTTCTAATTTTTTTCCCTACGATATTCTTAAGTTTCTTTAAACATAAAGTTAGATGATTTCATGAATTGGAGTAGTAAGGATCGTATTTTTGCACATCGAAAATAAATTTTTCGAAAAAATCACTTGGTAGAATATTTCATAAAATTAAACTAATTGCAATTTATCTCTTTAAGTTTTTATTGATGCAATGTATGAAAATCTGTTAGTTGATTAAATTTTTAATATAAACAAAGACCTTTTTTATATGTATTGAAATTCGCTAAATTATTTCAATGCAAATAACTCGACGCTAGAGACAATTAATATTACTTCCATCAGATTTTGGTTCTACAAAAATTATAAATTAATACAATTTTTTATAAATCCAGTAATTAATTATAAATAAAGTTATTTTGGAAAAAACCTACATGTTTAAGACTGCTGCAAAATCGTCCAAAACTAATTATTTAATCAATAAATTATTCACCATTATAAAATCAGACAAATTGTTTATTTAATCTTGCATTATTATTTTTTTTTTGTATATAATATATATCCCTCTAAATTTTCTAAAAGAAAATAAATTTTAGGAGAAACAAAACAAAAATAAAAAAACCACTTGGTATTAAAATACCGAATATCGTTATGTTCTGGTTATGGAGAATATGGGACGGCTCTTGCCTACTTTGATTTTCAAAATTGTGTAAAAAATTTTTTAAATGTATACTGTCATTATAAAACAAAAAAAAAAAAAAAAATTCATAAACTTGTTTTATTGTCTTTTGGAACAAGAACGTTATGTCATCGCCTCCCTTTGCTTAGTTTTCAACCCTTAATACATGTACACAAATAGTTCTCAAGTAACAAATCTTAAAAAACTTTTTACATATTTATTTTTCTAATTTGTTCTTTTATTTATTGTGAAGTAGTTTGTCTTTAAATTATAAAAAACAAACTATGGTTTTTATCATTGTTATTAAAAACGAGGAACTGATTAAACCTCTAATAAATCAGTTCACTTTACGTCATTTTTGTACTTACAAGGCACTTTGTCCCATTTAGAAAAATATACTGAAATAATAAGAATATTTTTTGAACTTGTTACTATTTTTCTAAAAACTATATTCTATGTTTTTTTCTTTTATTTCGATATTTGAAGGGTCAAGAGTGACAATAAATTAAAATAAATGCTTGATTTTTTTTTTTTTTTCCAAAAAGTCATATTGTAAGGCACTAAACTAGAACTATTGGATTTTAAAGGATACTTCCATTTCGAGGTAAAAGTAATCAGCAACACAACACCTAAAAAAATTGAAAATACTATTGTAATAGATGTATAAATGATTGATAATTTCTATGTTTAACCCTTAAGATTTAATACATAAATACCATTCATTAGTTCTTATATTAGAGGGATTATCATTCATCTACGCTTGGTTTTTATTGCAAATATATATGAAAAGACAATGGGTGTGTGTAAATAATTATGTGCAAAAATAATGATACATATAAATATTTGCAATTAAAAAAAAAAAAATACATATTAGAAAGTACTTAGTTATTATAAGTTGTAGATGTAAAAATTGTTCAAATCCCGAAAGAACTCATCCCAGCGAGCGGTAATTATTTAAAAATTTAAAAAAAATTCAAATTGTATGACATACTGTGCTGTAATTGTACTCCCAACCTACTTGAAGCCCTATGGCTTCACTGTCAAAATCTTCTCCGATATGAAGATTTTCACCGTGGATGTTGTTGTGAATAAAAATTGGATAGATCCACATTTTCCCAGATCCAGGTCGGTTCAGACCTTTAGACGTAAATATTCGAGTAAATTTTGGGTACCAGATCCGAAAACAAAATTAGGCATATACTTGTCACAAATTTTATAAACATTTTACCCGATATTCAGACCTAAATAAGATAAAGTCCAAATGAAAGTTGCATTTTGATTATTGATGCTAAAAAATACCCTGACGTTAATTTTTAAATAAATAATTAATATTTGATGAAGAGTTCCTTGCTTCATTTTGTGGTAGTGAGGTAACGCCGTGTGGAATACACACACGATACAACTGTTCATTTAGATGTGGCTCCAAGTACAAATCTAGGAAAATAGAGATACTACGCTCGATATTGATAATATATTTTTTATAACTAGTATTGAATATATTTTAAGCTTCTTAAAATCCTAAAATTCCCACAAATATTTTTTTATCATTCGTATTACTTCGAGTGTTTGAAGCCAGTTTGCATAACACAAATTTACGTATATCGTACCCGGGTACTTTGGATCTGGCTAGAAAACCAGTCCTATCCCTAGTTGTGAACAAAAAAGGAACACGTACTTATCTAAATCAAAAATAGGTTTCAGGGGGGTCTTCAGGAACAAATATCCTGCTCAGTTGATGGAATTGGAGGTCATGGCGCTAAATGAAAAAAAAGATGCCCAATTTTTATCCACACAAGCACATAAAAGTGTAAGAGGTTTGAGGCCAGAATATGACCAATTTCTGTCACTCTAGCCTCTAGCCCAGTAATAGCCAGATATTAGTCCATTGGATTATGCTGTGGGGAACGTTTTGAAGTCCAAACAATAGGCCTTTCACCCCAGTGTGGAGTGTCTGAAGCCCGCCATTACCAAGCCATCGTCAACCTTTCTGACGAGTTCATCATGAACAGCTGCTTGTACTTCATACCTCATTTTGTAGGCTGCCATTGAAGGAAAATGGAGACAAATTGGATAAAAGCTCTCTTATAAGCATTCCTCTATAAGTTTTACAAAAGTTATTTGTCTTTAAAATCATTTCTATATGCTACATATTTCATACCAATAAAAGATTAAAATATTATAGTGATTGCTTCTGCAGTATTATAAAGTTTTTCCCCAAATTGATGGTGGTTCAAAAATTTCACTTTTGTAATAATACAAGAAATTGTTTTTAGTCAGAATGAAGTAAAACTTGAATGATTCAATGTTTATGAAATATTTGTATATGTTTTGAATTTAAAGCTGGTTATGATTAAACTAGACAAACAAATAAATAATTGAGAAAATACCAAGTTATATAAGTTGAAATTCAATATCAAACATGGTCAAAGAGTATTCTTTGGAGATCAGAGTCAAGCGTGTTGGTGTGATAGACGACCAAACAACCTAGAGTAACGTTGCAGACAGTCATAGATTCTTCTCAATACCATTAAAAAATGACAGAAGAAAAGAAAGACCCAAAATTCAACACAAAAGCAAATGTCCTTCTTTGAAATAACATAATCTTTGCTCATATATTGAAGGATAATCAACTTGTAATTTTTGATAAATGATTGACAAATAAGGGAAATTTTATTCATTGGCAATTTTCCTCGAAGGTAATTTTCTACATAGACATTTTCTTCAGGAAATTTTTCCAATGCCAATTTTTCAATAACTGTGAAATATTTACTCTTAATAAGCTGATATAAATTGCTCAAAGTTGAAGAAACAAATAAAATCCTATAAAGAAGTTTTTAAATATAGAGAGTGGGGGGCCAAAAATTGCAGAAGTACTTAGATACAATTTTAACCTCGTTATTTTTAGTTACAAAGTATTATTACACAACCACTCTACATCTGAAACAAAAATAAACAAGTTTTGTTTTCATCCTACAGCATCAAAAATCAAAACAACGCCCAGAAAATCTCCTCTGAGCTAGTTACAGTGTCAAAAATGCTTCAGAGACCTTTAACAGCTCCATCCAGACTGCCTAAGTTCATTGTGGCTCCATAAAGCCAATGAACCCCAAAAATTATGTAGCAACAATATGGCTGATTTATGGCCAGGCTCCATATAACCCTCTTCCAGCACGGACCTCAACCCCCTTGACTTTGCTGCTGGAGAGTCTTAGAGAAGAATAAAAAAAATAGCAAAATATAGGTTATAAACATATTACAAATCGGTTTTTAGTTATCTTTTCTTAATTATATATAATTCACATTTTTTGTAAGTTTTGAGTTCCTTCTCTATATACGCAGTCACTTAAAAATTCATAATACGAAGTATCATCCTCAAAATATCCTTACATATATACATAGGTATTACAAACCCACTAGATTTTCAAATATTTTGTATTCCAAAATATATATATTTAACTAGTACAAGAAATAATCCCTCTACTTTGAATATTTTGAAGTAGGAAAAAACATACAAACACATAAATTCCAAGTTTAATTAAAATCAGGCCAAGGAAATAGCTATGCAAGTAATGTATAAATAAAATGAAAGTTACTTTTTTTTACTTAAAAAAAGTATAAACGGAATTTTGTAATTAACACGATTAAATTTAAAATTGTATTCATGTCCTGTCAAATACTCTTTTTTTTTAAAGAGATTTGACGGCTGTTTTCTTTGCTGAAGTACTAAATTGAAAAAATAGATCAATTTAAATTATTTTTTAATCTAAACAACAGAAAAAAAAAAATGAAACTGCAATTAAGGGAAGGGAAAATAATATAAAA
Source organism: Lepeophtheirus salmonis (assembly GCF_016086655.4). Lineage (NCBI taxonomy): Eukaryota > Metazoa > Arthropoda > Copepoda > Siphonostomatoida > Caligidae > Lepeophtheirus > Lepeophtheirus salmonis. The sequence continues at coordinate 23,253,804 of NC_052137.2, read as the reverse complement.
ACGGTAGACCCGGCTCGAGAGCTGATAAGCAAGTTACTCTGTGGGTGAACACAGCCGAGTAGGGAGGATCTCGAGCCAGTTGTGATAAAAAATTATTTGTAAGCACAACATTATAGTCTAAAACAGTAAACGCAACCTCAGCTGTTTGTCAACAAAATCCTCGAGTCCTGAAGTCTTTATTATTAAGCCTGTAGTCCGGCTGAAGTATAATATAAACATAACTTTTGTGATGACAGCGTCTGCTTTTAAGTAAAACTGAGCCAACAAACAATCTTGTTTCGAGTTCTATTCCATATGCATCTCTAATTTTCTCTTCCACGATTCCACTTACAAGTATCGCTTTATCTCATTCATCAAAAAGATGGAAGGACTCTGTGCGATCATTGGAGAAAGAGCAAAACCTCTCTTTTTCCTTTTATTTGGACCTGTTGATGTAGTGAGATGATATCATAGGAATCCCTCTTTTGAATCGGTGAATGGATTTATCATGACCAATCTTCATCCTACTTTATCAATTACTGGTTCCATTTTATTCAACTTGCCTAGTCTTTTGGAAACTAAAGGAATTGGGGAATTGCATACTTCCATTTTTCCGAGCTCCTTTCTAACATATTCTACATTTAGATCCTCCAACAGGACGTATGAATCCCTAATTATTTTTCTATTTATATGTTACAAGGAAAAAATACGATCTGTTGTGACAAAATGTAAAGAAGATAGATATAGGAATAAATTTATTTCCTCTACAGAAACAATTCCCTAATGTTTCATCAGCTCAACTTATTACTTCGTTTATTCATCAAAAAAATACATTAGGAAATAGCTATGACGTATAAAGTGAGACGATGAAGTCGACAGATGACAACAGAAAATATAAAGTATTTTTGTGTTAGAAAGATAACACCTGTATAGCAAAAACATTTACTCCTAACAAAAAAAATACACTGTATGTTTTTGTGTCAACGACGTAACGCCCTGGTGGATAAAGAATATACAGCCGATTTAATCGATGTTTTCCTTTTTTTGTTACTAAATGCGAAGCAATTTAACCGGACGACCTTTTTGGGAAAGGACTCTACATATATAAGTACAATGTGTATGTCTATAAACACAAATAATGTCTAGGTGAAGATAGCAAGGAATTTCAAATAAGGATAATAATCTATATGTTATAGTACAAAATTGATTATGTCACTCAATAAAAATACACATTAGACTGTACCGTCATGAGAAAAGTTCAGAATGGGGTATCAAACTTTTTTTTTATTAATCTAAACAGGAAAATAATTAGTAATCAATTAAAACTCTTCTAACAATAACAGTGGTCTAAATATGGCGGTTATTGAAGAGAGTTTAAAATTATAAATTTGGTATTATGGGGGGTCTTATTTGGTATAAAGGAAGAGTTTATTTTAAAATAGTATTATATTATACACTTGGTATCAAAAAACAAGATTTGAGTCGTAAAAATGAAGAGAAATATCAACATAAATGCACATAATACACGGAGAATATTTATTCATTGGCAGCATGATTGGGGCTAAAACACTCATACCATGAGGTAGGTTAGAGAAAAGTTGTAAAAATATATGTTTCATCTATAATAGTTAATATAAAAAAAATCATGTAACTTGATTCAAATTGATAATTTTAGAGAAACAACATCATAATTTCTCTATTTTCGACATTTTACAGATTTTTCAATCAAAACACGTCCATAAAATAACTTTTTTTTCAACGTTTGATGGCTATTTTCTTGTTTATTATGCATTTTTAAATACGAAACTAAAAATATCTAGAAATCCCCAAATTCTAAACTTTTGTCACTTCGGAACAGTCTAATACATATATAATATATGTACGTAGATATACAACGTGCTTCAGACATAGTGAGAAAAGAATTACCCTGGGACTAATATTGAATTTTGTTATTATTATTATTATTACTTATGGTGGTTGATAAATAAGTTTCTTAATATTGAATATTCTATATCAGATAACTTTTGTACCCAGTTATATTCGTATATGCATTATGTATACATTCAGGGATATATAAACAAACTAGGGTTTAACATTTATCCAGGAAAATGTAGTTTAGCTATTAGCTAAAAAATACTCCGAAATATTTCTTTTTTATACTTTAAGAAAAAATAATTAATAAGAATAATTTTTGATAGAAATTATTATCACAAATTCAAATTATAATACAAATAAACTAAAAAGCAAGGATACATCTGGAGAAGTTACTCAAAGTGGGCCATACATTCATAATTATAAATGATCGTAAATTAGAGACAAAAACGGATGCATAAATGTAAAATACACAATCTTATCTGCGGGCTAAAAGTCAAATAAATATACAGAGTTGGTATACAAAACTCCGACTACAGTATTTTGAACCTCACCCACTCATACTCAAAGTCCAACACAAAAAAATTTCATAATATATTTTATAGCCTACTATTGAGTCATTTGAGTCTAAAGACCATGAATATAGAACTAATAGCAATAGGTAATTATTAGTTGTATGCAGTAAATATATATAAATAAAATATTTGGAATATAAGATATTTATCAAGATGAACAAACAAGAAAATGGATCAAAATCTTTCTATCGCTAATACATTCATACGTTTCTGATCATAATTTATATATTTGTAAACTGAGTAACGTTAATACAAACAATTTCTCACTGCAACGTTACTCTTTTCTCTGATGGTATTCAACAGATTAAGTAATGAACTAGCATGGCTGGTGGCTATGCACTACCCAATATAATAATTTAGACTTTAGAAATGATAGGGAAATGTGATAACATTGACTATAGAGCACGTTTTAAATTTGTAAAGTAAACTTATTAATTAGTTAACTTCCAAGTTTCATAAATTAATAGTACTTAATGTCTATAATTTAGGGGATAACTTTACGAACACTCACTCTAAGCCTTGGTTTGTAGATAAGTTTTATTTACATAACTTATAATCATTTTTGTAGCCAGAGTCGGTATAAAATTTTCTGACACATGACTCCGACTCCACAAGACTAGCTTTCAAGCCCAAATTGAGTTAAAAGTCTTAACTATCAAGTCGAAGTCAAGTCTCGAATATTGATAGTAAAATAAAATCAAGTCGAAATTTTTGAGCTTATGTCACCAACTCTGAGAAAAAACATTAAAATGCTTTTAAATAAATATCAACTGATGGAAAGACGTAGCTCAATGGACAACTCTCTCAGGAGAAGTAGTTCTCTTGAACTTAATGTGCGTAAGTTTGCGTCTCAGTCGTTCTTAGAGAAGGAAATATACATTATGAATTTGGACTTCCTAAAAGATTCACAGGTAAGATAGAGTACATGTAATACTATAATATTTATTTATACTTAATCAGTGAGACTTCATCTCACCAATGAATGGAACGATAAAACAAATATAAACTGGAGTTTTCTAATATTCTTTAACCATTAAATATTTTCTTAAATTCTTTGAAAGTCTCATTTTGTATGAAACATTTTTGTTCTCTTATTTTAAAGGTTGTTTCGCCTTTTTATATATATGTCGTTTTCTAGATTTTTCTGAAACATTTTAGGAGCCATTATTGATAAATAGATTAGATATCAAAATTGTGAAATATTGAAAGTGTTCATATTTAGACACACATTTGATTTGGACTGTTTAAAAACATTAGTAAAATATTTAAATAAGAAGTTAAAGGTAATATAATTTATCATATTCTTTTTCTTTAATTACGATCAGGAATTTTCTGACTTGGGATTTGTGTCAATTCTAAAAAGTTCATATGAACAATTTATTAATAGAAATGAAAGATACTTGCTTAGATCAGGAATAAAAATGTATATAATCCAGATTGCCTTTTGAGAAAAGTTGTGTTTGTTTGCTATTGTATTGAAGAACCACATAATATGTATACCTATTGTCAGAGTTTTTCAAAATGGGAGCAAATATAACTTGAACGAAACTATAAAGTAAGTTTTGTGTATTAATGTATACATTTGAATCACTTATGGTATTGTAGGTAATATATAGTATTCCGAAAACAAAACTCCTATATAGTTCATCATTTTCTCAAACATTTCCATCAAAATGAACAAAGAAACCATACGTCTTAAACCCTTCCAAATTCATTAGAAGTTAAATTAATTAAGTATTTTTTATAAGAATAATTCAACAACGTAATTATCTTTTTGATGCGTCGACATATAACAATCTTGACCAAAAATCAAGACAAGGAGACGATGCCTATATATATTTACTTCATAAATATATACATCCTAATATTTCAAAGACATAATTGTGTCAATTATAAGATATGTATTCAAATTCTTGGGATCAATTAGTGTACTTAATAATTTAAGCTAGAGATTGAAAACTTTATTTGATTTAAAAGACTTATATTGGACCATTTTTGCATAGACATTGCAGAATGTGAAAGTACTTGGTCCAGCTGGACCCTTCACAGTGATGTTCCTGGATTCAGGCACTGTAACATTTATAGTTACACGTTGTTTGACCTTCACAAATACGTGAATGAAGATCAAGGGAGTCTATATTCTGCAGGTGGTGATGCCTCCCATATCATCACTGAGGCCAGTTTTTGGCTCTTGAACACGCTGTACTCGTGCGGAGGAATGTCTTCGATGATCTAGCCCAGCAACTGGTCGTTATTGTTGTTATAAGCAAGTTCCTTGGTAAAGATCTTCTCGTCATCAAGATAATTAAAACGTGCGTACAAGAATTGAGAAATTAAAGAAGTTATTTCGCTGGGGTCTTCCTCTTGACCATTGTGGGCTCACTGCCAAGCTCCAACTTTTGAAAACGATGCAGATTCATCCTCAGGTCCTCCCTGACCTCCTAAGCATGGATTCTCGAGAAACAAAAGCCAAATTAAACATCTTTCTCATGGAGTACTTCTTTTGCGGTTGATCTTCGGACTCGTTGTCTTGATCAACCTGGGTGTCCTCATGTAACTTAGGCAACCAACCCTGGGCCTGTCGTCTACACATGTAATCTCCTTGTACTGCTAGATCGTGTAGTGGGACGATGACTTGGACACATTGAGGTCTTTCAGACCCTTGAAAATAGCCATACAGATCTTCCCTTCCAAATGAAGGGAAATGATAGAGCTCTTTGGGTTCGTGATGTTTTCGTTCGAGGCTCAAAAATACAATTTAAAAAAAGTTTGGTTCACAACAAACTAAGGTAGAGGTTGCATGAATCATATGGAACAAAAAAAATTAAAAGATGTACACCCAACTAGAAAAAATATCAAGCTGAAGTTGGTGTCCTGTAAATTCGAACCTGAGCCACAGCTCAAAATTAGATGTTTTTACCATTTGTGTTACATTGGTACTTATTTGTTAGATTAAGTGCATTCCATTATTGGAACCAGTCCTTAGGACAAGTGTTGTGTTTGTCCTTATTTAGGACCTCGGTCTAGTCCGTCCCCATCCAGCCCAGTCCTACTTGCTGTTCCTTAAAGAAGGTAAAAACAATCCTCTTGACGTCATTGAGCGTGTTTTTCTTTTTTTTATTCTTCTGTTATATAATATAAAAAATTATAAAAGTAAGTCAAATATATTATATTCGTTTTATATTGCAATTAAATGTCCATTGTTCTTAATATATATCTGAAATATCTCATTTGGTGTATTAAACCATCGATATTTTTATGAAAATTCCAAGGACAGAAAGTTAAGGAACGGTAGACTGGAATGCACCGAATAAATAAAGACCAATACAACAGTACTTAGGAAAGTAGTGTATTATTATAACTGTTCAAAAAAGGACAAAATTAAGTTGAGTGGCGTCCTCAAGGACCGATGTTTTTAGGACTGATATGTAGAACTGAACGAGACTGGATCTAGACTGAACAGGACTGCAGCCTTTAGTCGTAAATTAGAACTGACACAAAACACTCAACTTCCTTAAAAGACTACAAGTAGCGCAACAACAGTAGATGGGCATTCCACGAAAGCGCTAGAGCGTAGCTCGTAGAAAATTTGCTAGAAAACCCAAACTTACCTAATCCCCCCTACCGTTTTGTTATGGGCTTTCAAATATATATACATATAAATATTAAATATCTGTATCTAAATATTAAATATCTGTATCTAAATATTAAATATACACGAGAAATGTGACTGACAGTTTTCTATCTTGATGACAATGGGACATTGGGAAAATATTAAGGCTCTACCTCCGTTCTACATATGTAGATACATAAAAGGAAGGTAGATAATATTTATTCAGAATTAATCTTTTTACTTATTTACTTTTCAGAAAGAAAACAAAATAAAACACGAGGGAAATCAATGACATTTCTATGTACATAGTATGGCATCTGTGATAAAATCCTATACTATTTTTTTCTCGTTTGGGTTCTTACTATTTTATTCTATAAAGATTTCCATCAAAAAGTGTTTTTCTTTTGATAAAAAAGAAAAGAAAGAAGGGAGTTTGATTTTAAATAGAGTCAAAAGTATGATATTGTTCTCTCTATAAATCTAAACGATTTTGTTATGTACAAAATGTTGTATGTATTTGAAAATGAGCAGTTACAGGAATGATATTTCTTTCAAACAAATGACTATTACAAAGCAAACTTTTTACATACGGAGGTGGTACCCAAAAATTGAAGTAGCATTTAGTTACGTTCCTCCCTCCTATTTTTAATTACGATGTTATTTTATACAACCAAAGGATACCTGTAACAAAAAAAAAATTGAAGCCATGTCTCGAAGTGTAAAAACAAACGAAACAGGCAACGCGCGTGTGTTCTCCTACGCACCATTGTCAGTCCAGAGAGACCATTTACATCTCCATACAGACTGCCTATAACATCAAGAAGTAAATTACTCCCCCATATAACGAAAAAGAAAAAAAAACTTTTGAAGCAACAATATGGATGACTTCTGGCCTCCCTCTCTGTGTCCCTATTCCAGCCTTGACCTTAATTCTATGGAATTTGATTTTTAAGGAGTCTTGGAGAAGATGGGCCGCTGTATATTTAATCCAATTTTGGATTCACTACAAGCTGTCTTAATAACAGTGTTATCTGTCATGGATAATGCTCTCATGGAGAAGAGCTTTCAGACTGTTTGATGTCGTGTCGAGGTTGTTAATGCTTGTATAGGAGTAAAAAATATGTATCAATATATTATTTAACTTATAAGAAATTGGCTTTGAGTTGTCTTTAGTTGATTGCATAAAAATCACTTTTTTTCTAACTTAGCCAAGCTACTACAAATAGTTTGTCCTCAATTTGAATGTTGCTCGTCAATACAGAAAAATTCTATAATGATTTTTTTTTATATAAATTGATTGCATTTTTATTCTTCGAAGAATTTTACGGAATATCTGTCAAGAACAACTCGAATTAACCCTTTAGGTTAGCGCAATTTGCACTTAAAGTAGTCTAAATTTATCGTCGAGGGAACCTTCAGTACCAAACATCCAGCTCAAGTCATGGTCCTCGATGTTGCGGCGTTTGCCACCGGAAAGATGCATCCATACTTCTTTAAGGTCAACGAGAACGTCAACAGGGGCATCTGCTACAAAGTCCTCAGGTACCATGTCTTGCCATTGTTGAAAGAAACGTTCTCCAGAGACAACTATATGTTTACACAAGACAGCACCCTGGCGCACACCTCCAAGAAGGTGCATCAATAGTCCAGGGAGAATATGGCTGCCTTCTTTCCGACAGACTTCTGACCCTTGTCCTCCACCGACGTGAATCCCCTGGACTATGATGTTTGGTGCAAGAAGACGAACAAGCTTCTTACCCGAATGGCGATGCCCTGAAGGCTGTGATTCCGAAGGAGAGAAAGAGCTTGTCCTCAGACTTCATAAAGACCAGCTACGTTTCTGTTCGTCCCCATATTGAATCCATCATTCAGAATGGAGTGGAACATATTGAATAAAAATGTAGGAAATTGTTAATTTACCAACTTTTGATCCAAAAGTTTGCCATAAAAAGGCCACAGAATAAAAATATATAGAAAGGATAACGGCTTTTAAAATTTTCAAATCTTTGAGTCATCTCCCCGTATATAACAGACTTCATTATAGTCTTGAGTCAGTTCTTATTTAGAAATGAAAACTAAAGTTTAGTCTCGGTCCAATCCAGTTCAATCCAGACAGGACTGGTCCGAAGACGTTATTAGAACAAATAAATAAGAACTGACACAACACTGGTATTTCATTATATATGTTGTATACAAGTTGGAACTTGTTTGCCTCAAAAATGTGTTATTTAACTACAACATTTGTCCTTCTAAATATAAGCATTTCATTTCATTGATAAATATTTTCTTTATTAAATCTATATCATTCAAATTGACAGCAACTTTCAAACCACCAATGTACGTTTAAAGAAGACCATTTGATTATATGAAAATCTTTTCGGATCATTAAATACAAAATGTCTATTAAAACACCATGCTACATTGACTTAATATCTTTCTTTTCAATAAGAAAGACATTAAAAAAACTAGTAAAAACATGAGGGTAACGACCTGTCATAAACATGATAACAATTTATTTGTATAGATAGTCAATAGGTAAAAAAAGTATTAAAAAAATTCAATCAAATATTTATCCAAAAATCATAAAATCAATGAGGAAATATAATTATAAATTAATATTTTTCATGTTTCAGATAAGATATTTTGCTTTTAGCAGATATTACTTCCAAATAAAAAAAAGACCAATGTATATTTTTTATATCAAATTGCCCACAGGTTTTGACCAATAACAACACAAAATTTGATTAAAGTTAGTTTACATGTAGATTTTATCCTGCAAACTCCAAATCTATTTTTTTTTGTACAATTTGAGGCAAAACAGTAGTGTACATCAAATTTCAAATTTTCTAATATCTTCTGAACCTCTGATTCAATTTCAACAAATAAACTAATTTTTGAAAAGTAAAAATGTATAAAAAAAGTTTTATTTCAAGCTCATTTTTATATTAGCAGTATTAACCTTCCCAGAGTTATTAGGCGTCGACGAACATACACACCCTCCTTTATGATAGAAAATAACTCATCAACAAATCCTCAGTGTTACTTTCCGTTTTTTTAGCACACTCAACCCCAGTTATTCAATATCTAGATGTATTTTCCTCAAGAATAAAATTGTTCCAATAACAGCTTGAGTAGATTAAAAAGATTTTTCAGGTTGCTTACAGCAAAAAACTCGCACGCTTAAAAAAATATTCTGATTAACAACTCTACTAATATTTTCTTTTCTTTTTTATATGAAAATACTGATCTGTAGGTATTTGCTTATCCTCTTTAATAATCAAATTTATTATTCTTTATATATATTTCACGTTCATTTTCTTTTTTAATATGAAGCGCTGAGATATTTCTATTAAAATGAGTTCTTCCGAAACAAATAAGCAGACAAAATTTCTTTGATGAATATAAGTTAGTTCTTTTTAGGACCATGATATTATATTACCAAGTGTAGAAAAAGTAATGAGTCCTTCTAAAATACAGTTTTTAAATATGTGTTGTTGATTAGATCTTAAAGTTCCGACTATTTTTGAATAGCTTAGAATCTAGGCATTTGTTGATGTACAGGTTGTAAACAAAAATTATGTATATGCTCCGATAGAGGCAAGAAGAGGCAACTTCGCCAGGAAGACCATTTAAGACATCATGAAGGCCTTAAACGTCAGCAAAGCCACGTCAGATATAGTTTGGCTGATGGGAACAAAAGAAAAAGAACAACCCCAAGCCTTATACACAGTAATAATTCATTATTACCCTGGAATCTCTGACTGGGCAGAGACGGCTTCTAGGATCTCCATTGAGTGGAGTACGAACACTTCCAGCCTTGGGGGAATAGGGTATATTTTATTTGTAGTCCCATATATTATCACTTGGACTTAAGAGATAATATATTCAATTTTGAGGTTCTGTTTGTATTTCGCAGAGGTTGTAACACGCCAATCTGAATTCAAAGTTCTTGGCCGTACTTTTCACGGATAATACAATCCACCATTCTAACAACAGGAGCCACTTTTGAGCTAGACCAAAACAAAGAGAATGAGGTCTCGATTTTTTTTATAATTTTTTTTACAAAAAAAAGAACATTCTATATCCAACCATTTATTTTGACTTATTTGTAAATAAAGAGGAGGTGGCTAATCGGTATCTTCACGGTTTTTGATGGGAAAATGTAAGGTAGTTTTTCAAAATTGTTTTTGGGTTTAAAAAAGACTTTTACAGTTGTTCCAGTCTACAAAACAATATGATCGAGTGGTATGCTTTGGTAAGACTGAATACGTCATCAGGACAGTCACCAAGACCAAACATCCGGCCTCTGTTATGATGTTGGAGGTCGTGGTATCAACTGCAGAAAAAATACCTCCAATTTGGTTATTCTGTGGGATATCGGTTACCTACGGCCAACTACTTGATGGTGTTGAAGGAAAATGTGGTCCCATAGATCAGGGATTGAAGGACATAGTAGCAGCCAAAGAAAATAATTTTGAGAAATCCATTATTATTCATTATACGGAAGGTTTTCTATAATTTAAAGTTCATGGTTCAAATATAAATCAATTTATGATGTCATTAATAAATTCACTATGAATTTTAAATTATAGAAAACCTTCCGTAAATATTGACTATTTTGAACAATCTTCATTTTCGGATTAGAACTTAAAATTTTTGCACATATTTATAAACAAATATAGTAATATTAAAAAGTATTCCAGATCTATAGAATAACTGTCTCAGCCTTTTGTCTAGTTATAAGCATTAGTATGAAAACTTTAAAACCGATTTTGGTAATACTTGTATTATGCAAAATATTGTAGAGTGTCGGGGACTTTTTGATAACGAACAAATAAGGTAAATTTTTGCAAGATTGAAAATGAGTAAATCATTATCTTTATCACAGATTTCATAATAAATATATCTTTCTATTTCTCAAAATGATTTCCTTTGTCTGCTGCTATGGCCTTCAATCCGGGGTGTAAAGGTGCAACAGTACTTCTTGATGAAGCCCTTATATATGGCCGTCCACAGCTTCTCTACGGAAGCCTTAAGGTCATCCAAATTTCGGTGAGGAATGGAATAGGCTCTCTTCTCAACTATATCTCAAATAAAATAGTCAAAGGGTGTGGCAGTCTGGAGAAGAAACCCATTATGCTTTAACAAAGTCAACCATTTATGGCCTCTCTTTACCCAGTTTATCTTGGTTGGTGTTGAAAGCAGTCGCAGGTGTTGTCATACATAAAGGTCTTCCTCAAATCCTTTACATACCTCCTTACAGTCCAATCACTGACAATGAAGTTCTTTGCATATGCCTCGTCGACATGGTCGGACTTCTGGTGATTTTGGTGTCCACATCTCCATGCTCCCAACTTTCCAACGTCTACTGCTTCCAAGGGACCTCTCAAGGCTCTGAACTGAATCTAATATGCTTGTAATCTTTTAAATAAGACTCCAGAAGTACCTTACGATCTTCATGATCTTGTTGACACTCACTCGGGTATGGAGCAAATCAGACACCGTTTGCCTTTTTGCCTCCATGCTGAAAACTGTTGACTTTTTGAGGGTATTTTTATATTGCTTATTAACCAAATGAGGCCTTGCTTTTAATAACACAAACTTGTTTTAAATTATTGACTCTAAAGTAATCCCGATGGTTTAATCATCAAGTCTAATTTTTTACCTCGTAGACTTTATTTGTTAGTAGTAAGAGGTAATTCGAAACATTAAAAACGAAAAATCCACTGTAAACAAATTAATATCCAGACATCAAGTTATATTTTAAGATGTGGAGGTAAAAAAAACCATCTTAAAACATATAATCGACCATAATTAGGGAAAATGATAAAAGAGAAAGTTTGCTCTCTACCTAGTGCTCATTTTAGTAATAAAAACTTTCACTATTTCTTATTTGTGAGGGTTTTTTATAAATGTTATTTATTATTTTACAGTCAATATTCTTAGAAAAATATTTTCAAATATAGTGAAAGGTTTCCCATAAATGAATTGATAAATAATATCATATACAGCAAGCTATTTAAATTTTTTTGTCTTTGATTTAGATAATTAATTTAAATTTAGAATGTTTATTTATATGCCTTGTTTGTAGCTTCGCTAAATCAATAAAGGTGTTTAAAAAAAGGAATATTATTTTTGAATTTTGAAGAAATATACATGAAAAAACTGACTGACATTTACTTTCATTCATGAATAAATAATTTTTTAAGTAGTTAAAAAGTTTTTTTATAATCATTTTCTGTATGACAAAGGTATATTAAAGGACTAATGACTAATGATCGTTCTGAGAGCGTATTCCGGACTTCCCAAATAAAAGTAAATGTGGCCTCCTAGCTCCACAGATTTACAGCCATTGGGCTACTATGTATGGGGTTTGAATAATGTACTACACTCTGAACCCCGTCATTGTAAATTTTTAAAGTAATTTCGGCAAAAAATTGTATTACACATAGATTATCCTTATTTTTTCCAGATTTAAAATCCCTACCCAGTATTTTATTTATTTTTACGAAAGAAATTAATGACTGATCAAAATATATATATTTTTTTGAGGACTTATTTTATATTCACTAAAAGCCTCCAATTCTTTTTCAAATTTTTAAAAGTCATTTCATAAATTTTCCCCTACCAGCCCTATATACATGTTTGAGTAAACACGTTATGTTTATTCCTATCAATGTAAGTATTGAAAGTTGTGTAACTATAAGTCTAAATGCATTCGAAAGTGTATTTTCAAGAATACATATTTACTTAATAATTTATATGCGTTTATATTTACTTACCATTATTTATGATAAAGGAGTTAGATAAATATTAATATAAAAACTTTAAAAGCCTTTAGGAAGTGTGTTTTTGAATGTTACCTAATTTATGATCAAAATGAAGGAAATCGATAATTATCAAGAATTAGTCTTGTTCAAGCCTGGAACTGCTCACAATTTTTTGTTTCTGAAAAATTTCTATTCAGGGGCTCATTTGTAAAATATTTTTATTCATTCGTACATTTTATTGAGCAACCATTTTAGTGGCCATCCTTTTTACGTAGTTTATGAACTGGGATTAAACGTTACTTCAAATAATATATATAAATTTTTACAATATACACAGTCCACATAGACTCAAAATTCCACTATTTGTAGTATTTTCCTAACTTTTTTATCGATTTTGCACTCCTACATATTAATTTAAATGCTAAAATTAATTAGTTTAAGACAAGGAGAAAAAATACATATGTATTTAAAAATTAGTCATAACAACATTAGTTTGGAGAATTAACAAAATCAATTTTTTTATTGTTATACAGGGTGCTAAGATCAAACTGACTCATTTTTTCAAGAATCTTTAAATTCACCCCAACACACATGCGCCGTTTTGATCTTAACACCCTCTTGTTAAAACATTATAATTTAATTTTTGATCAAAACTTCTATAAAATAATAATTCAATATACTCATTAATTTTGATGAGGTTGAGTTTGATTTATAGAATACCTGTTGATGTTATGTACATTAGTTGGAACGAGTATACGTTCAGTTGAAGAAAAAAAGAAATAGGAAAAGGAAAAGAATGTATTTAAAGAGATCAAATTAATCAAATCTTTAAATGAAATTGCTAATTTAAGAATAATTCCACGAAAATACATTTTGACAACAAAAAGTTGCTTTTATTCGGAAAAATGATTCAGGAGCATACTAAAAATTTTCGTTCATAAAATGTATTTAAAACAGATTTGAAGCAATTATATATTTATATATATAATAATGTTAATTAGTAAGATAGAGTTGCACAGCTTAAGAATAAGTAAACTGAGCTAAAAATTGTCTTTGATGTCCATATCTGTTGCCAGTTTAGCTCTGGGTTAAGTGGTCTTAAAAATTAAAGAGTTTTGATGAATTTTTCTGTAATAATATCTTGTTAACTACAGGAATCATAGGCAAGTATAATACATAACAGGCTTCCATCAAGAAGGAGTGGACCAAGCTTGAGTCTGACAACATATTCAAGGTCTAGAAGGGACTTAAGCCTCATATTCAGGCAATTATTAGAGCGGAGGGATCACATATTGATTAAAAGTATTTGCTGATCACTAGTTTTAGACGATTATGGTAAATAAAGGTCATCCCAGAACCTCACCTTTAACTTTACTCTTGAAAAATCGAAAGAAATAAAATGTGTACCGCTATCTAAAGATTAACCCTTTAAATATCTGCCAAAGACGTACTAATAAATCAATCTTCTAAAATTTTAATAAACCTAATTTTGTCTTTCAATAGGCCTAAATTAAGTATAATTGAAAAACATTAACATGTTTTAAGATTACTAAAAGTTTTACTAAACTAGTTAAAAGGTTAAACTCAGATATTTTATTATAATACTATCAAAAATTATGACTAGTAGAGGATGCTTTAAATTTTTGGAAGTTTTTCAAAGACCTATAGCAGGGAAGGGCCCAATTTTAAGTCCCATATTAAGGACCTATACAACTTTCAATACATAAAAGAATTTGTTCCCATTCTTTTTTTATACAAAGGGTTCCAATTTCAGTGAGAGACAGGAAATAAAACTTATTCTCTGTACACTGTATGCTCTAGTCTAAGGCCTTGTATTGTATTATTGATATATTTTGTATATTAAAATTCAGCCTACTGAAGAGAACGCAAAATTGAACGGCGTTCCATGGAACGTACGCTCAGTGAACGGAACGCTGAACTTTTCTTTTTCTTTTTTGAACGCTGAACGCTAAAAATGAGATTTTACCGTTCCGTTCCAATAAATTTTTGAAAATGGGGATGTATCGAAAGCCTCAGACATCCCTGATACTAATATTTGTGTAAATGTGAATTAACCACTCTAAAAAGTACATAATTATTATTTGTATCCCTTTTATGCAGTATTAGCTTAATTTATCTTGTACTCAATGAACCGAATTCTCACGCTCTTAGTATTTTATTTTTTGCTGTAATTTTTCGTAGGGATTGAAAGTACTTCACATTGAGTGGGTATTTGAGTTAGATATTATGTTTCACGTTACTAGGTACAATCAAGGGTAATAGTATTTCTATTAATCTGGGCTGCAATGTATTTTTTCAATGTCGCCTACATGTCGGGGTTTAGTTTAAAAAACTATTTATTTTTATCAGAAATACACAAATCATATATACATACAAAGGTTCAATCATTTATACTTATAAAATGACAGGTAATATTTCAAAGAGATATATGGTTAGTTATAGGCATTGAATTCAAATTCTATGATAAATTGAAATACCCAAGATTGTGAACTTTAATTTTCTCTACCTCACTTAATTTGGCCCAATATTGTCTTAGAAATTTAATTTATTAATTTCCTAATGCATAAATGTGGCAGTTAATTTTTCGCTACTTTAAGTTCAATTAGCGGAACCTTAAAATGATCAGAATAATTTGTTAGTTGAAATGAACTATAATTTGTTGGAAAATTTATTTCATGTTCAATTTTGAGAAAAATTATTCTAGCTTCCTTTTGGATTAACGTGCTACAAATATGCAATTTTATTACAATGACTCCGTACTATTTAGAGTATGTCATAAGTTATATATAATAGATTTTAATAATTAGTTATGACTTAATGCATCTATATTTACATATGGGATTAAGAGAAGATCGAAATTAATCATAACGATCATAGCTATTCTACTTCTGTGAAAATAAAAGATGGTTATTTTAGTTGGCTATTATTGAACTTTAGTTTGATTCATTTTTTATGATTACCATTGACATTTCTGGAAAAAAAAGAAGCTTTTACTCTCCAGATATATATAAAAGCGTTCTCGTTTTTCTACATTCAATTTAATTTAGGGAGTATCTGACTTTTTTATCCCTCAAAAACTGTACAGCTTCATTTAACGAGTACGCCAGTGTATATATATATGTATACTGTACAAGCCTGGTACTACCTAATAATTGGAACACAGAACGGAACAAAAATAATGATTGAACAGTCAATGCTGAACTAAATAAGAGAAACGGAATGGAACGCCAAAATAGTGGAACGCTTACAAGCCTGTTAAAATTTCAATATTCTGATATATACGTGACCAAGAAAGCACTTTAATTTATATATGTATTAATACTACAGACTAATTTCTCATATACAATTTTCCTTGACAGGACTGAATAGGAACAGCAAATAAAAATAAGAAAATAACATATCTCTGCTTGCAACTTAGACTGTTAAAAGGAAATTTTGAAAAAAAACAATTACGGTCATTAATTTTCTGTATTTTTCATCTTTCTCAATTGAACTGATAATTTTATGCATTTAAGAATCAAGGACGGAGTATGAAATGATAGAAATTCTAAGCAAAGGCCTTAGATTTGTAAAAATAAATATTAAAACAAATATCAAATTTTTTTTAAAAATTCACCTAAACTTATTTGTATAATATTTGAACATGCCAGAAATTGATTTTGAGTTGTTGTGTTTATTTATTCCATAAACATCTTCTTTTTTTTTGTAATTTAGTTATGCTTCTACAAATTATGGATACCCACTCTGCACACACCAAATTTCAGCCAGATCAGTGTATTTCTTTCTCTTTGCGTTCGTTTGAATTGAGGAAAATGTTTATCAAGCTTCTTTTTTGTCTTTTGAGGTGTTTTGCCTTTTATAAAGTAATGTTTAATCAACAAACGAAATTCATTTTTGTCCATTTTTTGGAAAAATCACTCCACTAAAAGTTCGGGTGGGGGAGGGGGGTATCTGTGTTATTCCAAGAGATTGTACTAACTAAAAATAATCTCGATACGCGCAAGTAGTGCCATCTCTTGTACTTTGAGTGGACTTTTCAAACAACCCTCGTAGAAATATACTGCAATATTCAAGACAGATATATAATTTTTTGTATATTCAATACTGGAAAGAGAACCTATAAATGACAAGGGCAATATTCATTTTTTCATTGATGAGGATCTTTGTCAATTAAGATTAGACTACAAAAAATATTTTCCTCAAAAATAAAATACAACTTTTTATTCAAAAATTAATAAAAAACATTATTAGATAGTATTTAAAAAGGACTGTCACTACAAAATGTTTTAGTTGCAAAACCTTTCTCAAATAAAATAATCCTTACGACACTTCCAAATTAAATGCATAAAAAGTTTGGCTTTATTTAACTATTAACAAAAACACTGTAGAATATTTTATTATTGTATTTTAATCTGGAGAAATCGAAGTTCTTTCAATGCGGTTCCTTATCTTAATTATAAATCTAAAATTAGTTTATAAAAGGTTATGAGACTTTTTTTAATAATATTTAGTTTTGACTTTTTTGTATAAGGCTTGAGGACGATTTTTAATCAAATGGGAACATTGCTACAAAGATAAGGCAACAGCAGATTTATGAAATTTTTAGTACTAAATATAATGCATAATTCTAATTATAATTTCTTCATTGGGACAAACTATTCAAGGGAAAAATTAAATTATTTGTATATGAATATTGTAAAACATTTATTATCATTCAAACGCTTTCTCAAACTTTAATACGAGTATTTACCTCTGTTGAAAAGGGGTTATGTTTTCAACCTCAGTTTCTTTGTTAGGAGGATTGCAGAAAAAGTTAACATTAAGGGAATATTCATTTAGGAATCGTTCATAGAGTTTCTTCTATTGTATTAGTTTTATATCTCTTGCCTTCGGATGAACCACTAAACTACAATACCAGGTTTTATGCCAAGTAGGTACTATTTGCTAACAGGGAACTGTAAACAGAGTACTTGAAGAGTTGCTCCAAGACGTTTCTAAAACTCAACAAAAATTAACAACATAATCAAAAGCCTTAACACTTATTTCCTTGGTTCTCTAATTCACTTTAATATTCCCTTAGAAATCGTGCTGCTGAAACGATTTTTTATGTGTATCAAAAAAAGCTTTACAAAGGAAACTCCAGCAATCCTAGTCAAGAGGATTTTTCAACATTTTGAATGTCTTGCAAGGGATCAAGAAAACTATTTAGAAACACCTTCACAAGTCAAAAAAAAGAAATGGTTCTGCTACAGGATAGCAATTTCTTCATTATTCACCTAAAAATTTATTAGAGATAACAAGATCCTTCTGTAGATTGGTAAACAAAACCTCTTTTCATTTATTTTTCGAATGTCTGAAAGTCAGCCACCTGGTAAATATGACTGTGGTGTTCTTGGAGGCTTCCATTCAAACGTGAAATTGGTTCATAACAAAAGTCCTTCAAGTTCTCGACTTCACATTATCAAATAATTCTAGGCTACATACAGACTTCGATATGTTGACCGGGAAAAAACTTAATCTTTTGGAGAAGTTTATGTAAAACTGAGGTTTTTTTTCGTTTTTGTATAGACTCAATGATCAACTTGTTGCAATGTCCTCGCTCCTCCTTAGGGTTGGAGGTGTGATCTATTTTTTTTATACAACAGAATAATACAATCCTATAATTCTATAATTACACATTCAACAAAAATATTTTTCTGAGACATAGCCAATGTCAAGTTGATTTATTATATTCGTCCATCATTAGCCTCACAGATGGCAACAAGACTCACAAAAAAAGTTGCAGTTATTGCGAATGAAGTTTGGATCTTTTGCAGTCCACTCCTCGTCGACGGAGGCCTTCATGGCTTCAAAGTTTGCGTGACGAATGATGCAGTCCCTTCTCTTGATACGCGGCCAGAAAGAAAAGAAGAGGGGATTTAAATCAGGACTGTATAGTCACCACATTCTCTTGTACCAGAAAGTAATATTCTTAACTCATAATTTTTGAAAAACTTTGCTGTGTGAGAGGGGGGTTCATTTTGCTAAAAAAAAAAAAGACGTTCTTATCGGGGAAATTTACATGAACCCAGGGGAGTAGATTGCCCTGGAAAGCGTCGATATACATGACTGTTGTGAGCCTATAAATTGGTTGGGTCCTTTTTGATGGCGTCCTTGACGGCATTCCCATTTATCATGGCCTTTTTTCCAGAGCTTCCTTCTTTTCTCTCTTTGGTCTCGTTGCGGTTTACCTTCTTCTAAACATTGTAGATGGTCTTACGAGCCATTCCCTATTAGCCTGGACGCCTTTGATGGAGTGTGACCCACACGAAGAAGTGTTGAGCCCTAGGCCTTGAATCTTACTTCAATGACTTTTCTGGTCTGATTATAAAAATTCAAAAAACAGCAGGTGCTTGAAATACGTCGCTACTTATACAATTGCAGACGGTTCTAATTTTCAAGTTTCTACCAAGTATTTTAATACCATTTGTTATGTAAAACATTTTTTCTTCTTATTATAGATTTATTAATTATTTTTCATAAAGATTGATACCACTTTTATATAGGTTTGTAAATTGGAAATATTTTCGGTATGTAAACAAATAAAAAGATGGAACGAATAGCTTAAGAAGCAACGCGCTCGGGAGAAAATATTATCATGAACTCAGTGTGCGTAGCTTGGTGTGTCGGTCATTCCTAGATAAAGAAAAATACTTCATATATTTGTACTTCATAGACAATTTCTAGGTCTGATGGAGTTTTTGTGGGGAGCCATAGTAATAAAACAATTACAAATATTTTTTTTTTATTCTTCTTTTTCAAATTCAATTATAACTTTTCTATCACAGTATAACGTATTTTTACTTTTATAATGTTTCCTGGGGATTCACATTTCTTGTTGCAACGATAATTTTACTTATAACATTTTTTTCTTTTAGAAAATTAGTAAATATAAAAAATCCCAAGACGGGAATAAGCAACATAATTATTTTCCCTGAATAATATAAATCACGCATACATTATACTAAATTAGATGTATAGAAAATTTAAAAGGTGTAAAAAACCATTAGTAGGTAGCTAATTCATTAACGCTTTCTTTTTGTCAAAATAGGTTAATTAACTTATTGATAGAAACTTTAGTCCTATTCAAAAAATATTCAAATAATATACGTATGTATGTACATTGTACATAGGTCTTAAAGTATATACATATTCTTCATAAGTACAAAAAGATTCGATATGAAAATAAAAAAAATTATGGGCACATAAATTATATGTAAAAATGAGTATACTGCTGGGGTTTCTAATTAAATGTATTAAAATATTGAGTGTGATAATTTTAAAGAAATTATACAACAAATTAAAAAAATTACAGAGAAAAGCAAGTTTTTCTTGTATTTATTAAAACAACAACAAATCCCCACTCACTTACAAGCAACATACATAGTAAATAAAGAAACCAAGTCATATATGTATGTATATGTTTGGTGCGTAAAAATAAAAACAATCTTCAACAAAAATAAAGAATAAGTGAAAATCCCAATTTATTTTTCTACTTGATATAAAGGTACATATTTAGAAACTCAAGGGAGAAGTGGAGTATTTCCACATTCACAGATTCGAGAGTCAAAACTTGAATTAGCATTAATAAATGACTGAAAACGAGATGTTTATGAAATTACGGAAAGACAACTCGAAATACCTACTTATAGGGTCTTGCAGATAAATTAAGACTGAATTTAACTACTTCTAGATCAATACAGGTTCCAAGTAGAAGAAAAAAAAGAGTGACGATTCAATTTATTCTTTATTTTATTGACAATCAGGATATTAAATGTGATATCCATTTTCAGCAACAATTATCTGTATTCTTGGCCTGAAAGCTTTGCACGCCTTGACAACTTCCACAGGATCAATAGCCGCCCAGTGCTTAGTAATAGAGGCCTTAATTGCTTCTTGATGCTGTTGTTGCTGCTAGACCAAACCTGTGTCTCTAACTTCACCTAAAAGTAGAAGTCCAAGTGGTTTATATTAGGTGAGATGGGGTCAAGTTTTGTGGCTTCAAAAAGGGATTTTATTGCTGTTAACATGGCCCAGAGTCTTTTTGGCCGTGTGTGCACTGCAAGACTCTGCTCCTGCACTACAAGAGCAGAGGCTTGCTGAAACACAAACTGTGCTCCATTGGCCTCCTTGATCATCCAGGGAATTACAATAATCTTCAAAACTTCAAAGTATTTATCTGATCCGACCCGTTCCATCGAGTTAAATAAGTTAAAGAAATTGTTGCTTCCAGAACACTCAAGGTCATAATTGATGCCGTAAATTCTCATGGGCCAACCACCTATCATTTTGGTAGCCAGTCGCGTTCATTATATGAAGGGGGTCGTTCTCGCGTCAGCGAGTTCGACAATTGTTTGTCTAATTCGCCGCTCCATCGTTACTTATTATTTAATCACATTCAAAACAGACTCTATCAAAAGATGATAACATAAATTCTCGAATGGTACATTAAAAAGATGTTTTCATACTCTCTTTATTGATGTGGATGTAGTTAAAGTCAGTCCCAATTTATCTGCAATACCAAGTAGATATATTTTTATTCAATATGTCCTCTTTCACAGGCAATAACAGCCTCGAAACCGGTGAAAAGATTCGACAATGAAAGCCGTGTACATGGTTTACCACGGTGTCATGATCGTAGCTCTGAGTGTTTCAAATTTGGATAAGAGGCATTTTCCTCCTAGACAACCAAAGGACAAAGTGCTATGTTGTGGCTCCTGGCAAGGATTCTAAGGAGAGCTCGATGCCTTTTCCAAATATTTGGGATAACGAAATTTGTCAATTGATTCCATTTTTTCCAACAGATACAGGTTTGAACAAGCTATGTAAAAAATAAAAATCCCAACGTTCAACGTTTCAATGTAAAAATTGTAACTTATACATTTTGTTCATACAAGTTGTAACTTCTACCCACATCGCAACTAGTACACAACCCATTACACATGCCCTGAAAAGTCCTATGCTTAACAAAAAAACACAAAAAAAATTCGTTCAAAATTATTTCTTTTAAAGTATAGATGTACAGGATCAGTTTGTAAAAATGAATCAAATCTTGTTGGTGTCTAGGTAAAAACCAATTTAATACAACTCTATACGATAAAATAATAATTGAGGTACTACCGCTAGTTAAAAAATAAAATAAAATGAAGTATAAATATTTAATATATAGCTAAGTATGTATTTTCATTGAAAAATGTTTTAATTTTAGTATTAAAATTTAGAATGTTTGTAGAATTTATAATATATACATTTCGATTCGAACTTGTAAGTTTTTATAAAGAATATGAAATAAAATTCGAACGCTTTTTTTTTTTTTTTTGTAGTTCGCAATGTAAAAAGTGTTTTTTTTTTGTTTTTTTCAAAGCTTTTATCATTGTTCTTTCATTCTTAAGGAGGGAACATCAATAAACGGAATTTGTGGGGGCGTCAAGACACCTACAGCACTTTCTCGTGACGTCATTCTTGTTGATGTGACCATTTTGGGACCCTAATAACCAAGTTTTATAAAATAATGAAAACCCATTTTTCATTAATATTAAGAATTGTTCAAATGAGGGATGGAGGATGGCCACAAGGATGTAAGATGTCCCATATTGTTGCTGTAGAAGTTTTGGTTCTTCTTGACTTCATTAGATAGAGATTATAATAGTCCTTGCAGAATTCTCGGCACTGATATCAGCACGGAGGAGATCCACTGGGTTTTTTGTTTTTGTTATTGCTCCGACATTTTTAAACTTAGAGACATGGGATACAAACAAAACTTGTTTATTTTTATTTCACTTGTCGTTTAGTCGTAAAGTCAAAAATAAAATCGTAATGAATTACTCTTTCACGAATGTAAAATCTATGTGAAAGGTAGAGGTGGAAAAAAAGAAATAAGAATACGGGTGGAAAAAATAAAAGATAAATACGTGTTGATACTTTATAAAGAAGAAAAGGGTTTGGAACTATGCCTACCCAAGCTCGATCCCTTTTAAAAGCAGAATCTATTCTTACATGTATTATATGTAAAAAGTACAAGAATTAAAAATTTGATGCAACACTGAAGATGATTTTATAGATAGACAATTTATAATTTTAAAACATTTTTAACTATAAATATTCGTGACCAGTATTTTTTTGTAGTAATCATATCAGAACAAACTACTTTAGACTATATCTATCCTACATGGTTAATTTTTTTAGAGATGATTTTATATCCTTCATTTTCTAAAATAACGATTATATAAGTTGTTTTAATCATTAAAATAAGAAGACACATAAAGTACATAGACTTGGTAAAGAATAATGGAAGAGGTTCAAAGTTAGTGGAAGAGTATATAATTACATTTACAGACTTGAAATTTTTTTTCGAGAAAAACGTATTGGAAATGCGAATCCCCCCTGTGAAAAGTAAAAATACATACTGTTTGAGAGAATAATAAAAACAGTTGTTAGAGAGCATTGTCATTCATAAAACCCTTCATAACCTAAAGTTTATTAGATTAAAGTAGAACTGATGTCTCGTGCCTCCAATTTCTGAATAGGTGAATTTTTGACAGAGTGTTTTCCGCTAAAATGGATACAATTATCAAAGAGTAAGTTGATTTAATGAAGATAATTTAAAACGGTCACTATTTCAGCAACTTCTTCGAAATACTATCCTACAAAATGTTTAATTTGTTTGTAAAAATCAGAAAATAAGCAACAAAGTACATTCGTCAAAGAAAAGAGTCTTTAAAAAAATTATTCCTCAAAATTAAAAAGCTTCAATCAAATTAAAAGTGACTATTAGTTGATTTCCCTAAAGTTACATATGGAACAAATATATTAAATAATATGGTTTAAAAAAATAATAATAGTAATTTAATTATGTTTTTAAATGGCCGAGTAATTATAAGTACATTTAATAACTACATTTTTTTTGTATACATTGTGATTATTATTCTCTAATTTAATAAGTTTGTAAAATTATAAATTTAATGTTTTTTAATAATAGTAAAGACATAATCCTTAAAAAAAATCCTTAAATAGGGTGAAAAATTATTATGTAGTTAAGTTATGTATGTTAAGACTGTATCTAAAATCCCTTTAATTCATCATCCATCAGTATCAAACTAAAGTCAAGAACTAATTCATAAATTAATTAAAGTGTAATTTCTATTCATTCATTTGAAACTTGAAAGATCACATTCCTAGATCAGATGGGGTAATTGTAAAACTATAATGTTTCACTTATACTTAATCTGTGCAACTCCATTGAACCAATTAAAGGCACATTAAAAAAAGATCCCGATACAAAACGACATGGATTCTTCTATTTCTTCGTAAGTCAGTCCTTAATCACTAAAGGGGCATACTCCGAGGGTTGAGCTTCTTTAGAATAATCATATAAAATATTAAATGAGGATGAGAGCCAATTGAACCTCGCTTAAAAGTCCTTTACGAATAAATGAGCAAACAGAGGCCAGGAGACGAATAAACGGATTCTTCTTGGCAAACGACCGTTGTTCATGAATATATGGTATAGAATCACAAATAAAAATCGTTTTCTCGAATAACTAATTAGATTATTATCTATAATCTTTTATCAAATGAAGCAGTTTTCCTTAGCACGTAGATATACTAAAGATGATTGTTTATGTCAAACTATGGAATTTCTGAAAATACGTGTAGTATCCATGTATATAGTGCTCCCTGGATCAGACTAAGGTCAAGTGAAATTAATCCAAGAAAGAGTGTGAGATATTTAATTTCGTTGATAGTAAAAGTAGATACGGTAGAGAAATAACAGGCTACCCATTATGAAGGAAAGATGAATCATTGTGCCAGAGTGATGATTCATCAATAAATATTCATTTTTTTCTCTATCCATGGAGCTGCTTCTATTTCTTTGAGCCTCAAAGAAGACCACGACAATGAATAATTAAATTGCTACAAGTCAATGAGTCCTTTTGAAATTTACTCATCCTCCCACATCCGTGAGTCCACTCTCCTTTTTCTCAATATGTATAAACAGAAAAATATAACAGATTCCTTCTTTATCATTGTTTATAAATTATTTCATTGCTATTTACCTGTTATCTTCTTCTCCCATCTTTGTATAAATTATAAATAATCTGTTACAATAATAAAGTCTGAAGCGATAATATAAATCATAAAAAGACGACAAATATGTGATGCGGTAAAATCTGCTCGAGACAAAATTACGAGTGACAAAAATGTAGCCGGCAAAATTACCGGTGGCGAAAATGTTAGAAGCAAAATTACCTATAGCAATAAATGCTTTGTTTAACTTTTTAAGCACTAAGAGTCCGGTTTATACTTCCTCTCTCTTTTGCATTTTTTTTTTTTTTTGTTAGAGTTCTTTATTTCGCCATTGTGGGTAAACATTTTATTTTACATTACATTGTGTTTTTGTTTTATTTTTCTGTTCTTTTTTTTTACGATCTGCTTCAATCTTTAACTCTTGTAATTTTATCTTGTGCTTATAACATAATTTTGTGCTTGCGGTGTGTGTTTTTAAATTTATTTTTACACTGGGATGTTCGAATAAGTGAAGGAACAAAAAAAACCAAAAAAAACCAAAAATCACCATTAGTTTTTTACTTCATATATATATAAAGCCCAACAGATCTTAGACATATTTTTTTCAATTATAGCTTTGTATTCAAATTTGTATGTTGAGACAAGGTACTCAAAAATTTTAGCTAAACTTTTTTCAGAGACTTATATTATAACACCGATAACGCTTTTTAACTATAAAGTATATCCAATTTTTAATTTTTTTCCTTTATTGTGACAATCAATTTTTTGTTACTTTAAGGTGAATTTGCGATACACCACAAGGGTTAAAAACAGCAATGAGTATTTCTCTTCAAGATCATTACATGACGCAGTCGGTAGTTTAGGAAGAACATTAAAGAGGATAAGGATTTATAAGATTTCCAAAAGATGTTTGAATGAAGAGGATGCCATGTATTCATTGTGGGAAGATCTGAAGGAAACAAAAAAAATTGAGGGACAATCTGAGAATTTAAAAAAAGAATAATTAAAGAAGAAAATGCATGCCCACATAGAATCAATCGGACTCTGATATCTATAAGAAATACAGGTTTTAAATATAACGAAAAACACAAGAAGGTTTTTTTTGTCTTTTGGAAAAATCCTGGGAAGAGAAAATGAAAGAGGAAGATAAAATGACAAAAATAGAAGAAGAGCTCGTCCAAATTGAAATTCGAGTAGATATCTATTTCGAAACGCGTTCGATGAACCCTTCAGTCAAGAGTGTGAGACATCCAAATATTCAGGTAAAATTAGCTAACCAAATTGAGGAGAATATAAAACATGCAGCCTTCCTGAAATGGATTGACACTTGGTATATTTACGTGAAATTGACTCATTTTATTGAAAAAATACTAGGGAAGAGCAGATATATTTATTGTGGACATGTTGCTTACCTATAATTCCTGATCAAAGTACGCTGTTTGCTTGAATTCCAGTCAAACAAATTGCCCCAAAAGTTCATCATCAACTCCTGCAAGGTTTTTTGATTATTTAAATTGTCTTTGTAGACGTATATATGTTTAGTGTTAGGATGACATAGTATTGTTCTCTAATAGAATTTTAGTATTTCAAAATGTTTGAAATAAAATCTGAATATGTTTTTGTTCTTTTTTCATATGTAGTGTATTTATTGTGCCATTAATTATTTACTTGTTAGTAATACTCATTGTCAGTGCTGTTTAGTCAGTTGACATCACTTTTATTTAAACAGTAAATTAATGAAAATGAATTTAATTACATCAAAAATTCAATTTCATTCAAATGTTCTTTAAAAAAAAAACTTATTAAATTACATATGTATATTAATTTATTATTATCGTTTCATATCGTTGAAATGTTTCATATATTCATATTTTTTTAGCCCTTAGAATAAAAATAGTTAAAAAGCTAAAAGTCAGTTATATATTATTATACATACATATTATATACAAATATTGGCAATAGACTTTAATCCACAAAATTAAGCCTTTGTCGTATGAGAGTGAAGTGAAACGTTTGCGGCCTGATAATAAATGACTTCGATTTTTTGTAAAAAAAGAAAGGATTTTATTTTTGTACATCATCTCCTTTGATTTCCAAAACGTTGGTCAAGCGCCTCTTCAGCATCATTATTCCTTCCGAGAAGTAAGAGTCTGGAAGGTTGTAATAATATTCATCTGCGGCTCTCCTAATGTCATCATTGAATGCGAAAGGCTTCACAGAAACAAAAATTATGTAGGTTTGTGAACAGAGGGATGTTTAAGGGTGCCAAATTAGGAGATAAGGGGGGGGGATCATATCCCAAATCCTCCAGTCTTCTCATTTTTTAACAGCCTCTTGTGTACAGGTCCGTTAAAAAAAAATTTTTTTCTTCAAGCCATACCTTTTCTCGCAAATTGTGGTATTGGGCTGGTCAAGAAGATTTGAATAATATTTACTTGTACTGATTGCTCTTCTTGTTTTACGATAATCAATTAATAAGATCTCTTTCGTATCTCAAAACATGATGCACATCACTTTTCCGGCATATGTGACCGACTTTGCTTCTTTTTTTTTTTGCCTTAAACTACGTGATTCCACATACTACTGGGACTGCTGTTTTGGTTCTGACGTACAATGGTGGACACTTGTTGCATCCATGGATACAAATGGCCGTGAACAATCAGTTTGCTTCCTGATACATCTGTTAAACATTGCTCCAATATTTTCCATTTTTACGCAAAATATGTTTCTGAAGCAAGTTCGTATAATTAAACAATTGAAACTTGTCATAAAAAGATATGACACGCCAATGCTTATGAAAATGTATCTCATTCCTTTGAATCTATATTTTATGGTCAATACATTTCAGTATGGTGGTGATGTATTAAATCAGAGAATACGTTGTATAAGTTTGTCCGCACATCATAATTTGTCTTTTTTCCAAAATTGAACTACCATGAACCATTACAGTAAACTTACAAAATGTATTTAGGAGGTATTGTGGAGAAGAATTCTATGTCATCAAATCCATCAACTCCTGTTATTGAAAATTACTAAAACACCAATGTATATTATATGTAGTTAATATTTATTTGATGGGGCAAATTATAGCTAATAACTCGTAGATACGATTTAATATTTGAAATAAAGATATGACAAAAATATATTTTTTGTTTTTGTTTTGTATTTAACATAGTTATTCCCTATTTATTATAAGGTTGCAATAATTGAATTTCAACTATCTGCTATCATTATCTCCAATTTTGGATTAGAAAAAGAAAGTATGATGTGTGAGCAAACTTATATGTGACACTTTAATTATCTAAAAAATACCTTGTTAAGGATATATTCATAATTTTTTATATTATAAATGGAAGTTTAGTGATTGAATTAATTATTTCCTCAGAATTTATATATAAATACTTTGAATTTTAAAGTTCTATAAAATATAATTTATTAATTAACAATAGAATTTTAACCATATTAACTCTATGTGTGACTGAGCTCTCTGAATCATTAATTTAGCTACCCTTATCGAGAATGATAGATTCCAAGCTGGTGATAGAAGGCTTGGCAACCGCTGTGGATGTAGTCCTTTGTCATTGCGTCCCAGTTATGGCTGACAGTGGCTTTAAGGGCCTTATTTGTTTGGATGACGGACACTGTAGTCCTTTCACTCTATATTCAGCCGACAAAGAACTCAAAGAGTCTTGCAACGACAAAGATGAGTTTGTTTCTTTCATTTGTGAGTGTCAAACGTGGCCTCTCCACACTTACAAGACTCTTTCCACCCACTTTTTTTGATTGCTCTCTTGTCAATCTGGTGTGAAACCTAGGAATCTCATGCATGGGACTCATGGACTTGAAGGAATTAGCCTATATCGAAATATGAATTAATTTCAATTTCACACCTTCATTAAATATTGAATTTTTAAGTGTTCAAATTTCAATGGACCGCCCGATACACACAGCATCATTAAAACTATTGGGTATTAATCCAATTCCACAAATTTGCATAGACACATAAATATTTAATAGAATTTTGTATCAAAAATAAAAATATAATGTTTTTACAATAAGAAGAACAATTTATATGAATCAATATATGATCCATCAAACATGAAAAGAAACAATTTAATATAATTACATATATATATTATTGATATGTACAATTCAAGACCTGAGGGTTTTTTATTATTATTATATATCACTACAATTAATAGTTTATCAATTAATAATTAAATATATCAATGAATGAATTGCATTATAAAGATATAAAAAAGATTTCAGTTTAAAATTAGACCTCCAAAGATGGATCAGTTCTTCCATCCTCTTGTAACATCTAAATTTTAGAAAATTATAATAAAGAATAAAGTATTCCCTTAATAGTATTAAAAATAGAAAAGAAAATAATCTACAACATTTACAGAAATATTTAAAAAAAGAATAAATACTCATAAAATTTAAGAAGCTATAATAAAAAATAAAGTAATAAAAATATTCATAGCTATAACATTTTTGAAAGACAATAATGCTTTCTAAAAATATAACAGTATGTTCTCCATTTTTAAAGTCCCATAACTTTCCATAGACTCTTGATATTTTGATACTAAAAGCAATGTTAAAAATTAAAATGGCTCTTAAATGTTTCTTCTCTGATTGAGTCCTTCAAAGTACTAAGTTGTTGTTTTTTTGCAAAATATGCTTTGAAATTCAGGGGTCTAATGTAAAATGGCTTTGTTTTTGGAGGCGAAATCCTTCTTCAGCTTATCTAAAAAGAATAATGGTCAATATGTCATTCAGGGATTTGTGGTATCAATACCCTTATTATTCACTGTTTTTGAACTTTCTTTTTATAAAGTGTGCAATTTTTGCGAATCTTATTATATTTTAATTTGATTCAATTCCTAATAAATTGAAAGTTCAACAGAGTTAAAAGTCAAAAATGTATTCTTTAAAAAATTTATCAATTTCAAGCTAAAACTCAATCAATTTAACTGTTACAATTTTCACTGGTATTCGGTGAAAAAACTTGTTTAATTCAAATCAGCTTTGAATAATCGTGCGAAACAATGCAATTGGCGATATTATTCAGTTTATGGCATAATATTCAGGTTCAATTAATTTTGTATTGGTAAAAAAAATATACTTTGTTACTAGTACTTTAGCACTCACAACTGATGTGGATGAGTGGTTTTCCATAAAGGTATTGATCAGGGATGCGGCCAAGTACATTTAAATGTACTTAAGTCAAGTACTAGTTCTTCATTGTAATTTAAGTTCAAATATTATGCTTATTTTTTGAGGATTTAAGTAATTTACAAGTACTTTTGATATATTTATGTGCAAGTACTATAATTAATACATTTACTTATTATTTTGTCTCAAATATGTATCATTGTAAGTGTTGTATTTTTGGATATTTTCTTTATTTAACCAATTAGTGCAGAAAGACTTTAATATTATAAATACTAGAGAACGTTTTCAGGCGTTACCCGGGACATTAAGAAATTAAAACAAATTTAAAACTCTTCTTCTTAATATAAAACAAAAAATAAAGACTGTAAATTTTAAGAATGATTCAAATTTTGGTTTTATGAGAATGAGCATACTAATATAGGCATTATATAAGCACTTTTCTTTCCCACGATAAGGAAGTAGTTTCTTTATTCTGGATCAGACACCGAACTTGCAGTCTTGCAGCCGCTTTCCGGAGCATCGGGGAAATATCTTAATATACAAAAATACTCTCTGGATCTCAAGATGTAAATACAGTTTAAACTCTAGCACGGCTGCGGTTTCTAGGATAAGGAACCCGTATAATATGCTATAATACACCCTAGTAACATACACACATCCTGTGGGCGGATATTCTATAATACAGCCCGCCCACAGGATGTGTATATGAGCTGATAGCTCCTGAGGCACGTTAAATTTCTCCGCTCCACCTTCTCTGAGCATACAAAAACCTTCCTAATATCCCCAAATACACCCTGGCCCTTAGGTTGTACAGGTGAAGTAGTAGGCCTCAAGGTAGTTTAAACTGCATCGCCACTACATTTATAAGAACCCAAAAACCCTTCCAAAATACCATAATACACCCCGCCTTCGGGCTGTGGGTAGTTGGTCCCTGAGGCATGTTAAATTCTTCCACTACCACTTCCCTGAGGATCAAGGAACCAATTTAATATCCAAAATTTACCCTGAGTCAGATGTTGTATAGGTGAAGTGCTAAAAATGTTATTCAAAGGCCACCATGGCCGAGGACCCAAAAAGATGTGGCCTGAACCCTTTCTGGAGCAATAAGAACCACTTACGTGAAAAAGTTCTGTAAAATCTATCCATTGGTTCGGCCATTATTCAATGAAGTACACACAGACACACAAAAATTCGCCAATTTTTATAAATTGTTAACCAAATTTTAAGTCATTACCATTTACATACTATTTTAATAACAAAAGCAACAAATATATAAGGTATTGTATGTCGTGTTTGGCTAATGTTATAACAGTGTTGGGTTAGAAATGTGACCATTAGCTCCCAGCAAACTCTCTCCGGGGTGTAAGGGAGCACCCATAACTAATTTTTCCATTCTTAGTCCATTCTTAGGACCCGTCCTATAAGTCCTTGGGACAGGTCATTAAGACTGTCAGTTCATAGTACTGTAAGTTTTGAAACTTTAGGATTGTTGTTTTAATTTTAAATATTTCTTAATTGTGCTCAAATTTTATATGCCTATTTTTTTTTTTTTTTTTTTTTTTTTTTTTTTTGGTATGAAAAGAAACATTTTGAGACTTTAGAAGAGCTACTTCCCCAAAGTCTCAGTTCTTAAGTCAGTTATTTCATAATTAAATGGATTAACCGATTCATATCCAGAAAAACTAAAGAAAAAAAGTAATTATTTTATAACAAAAAATCCTTTTGCTTCCTTTCAGTAGCTAACTCTTTTTTGGGGAAGAAACATTAAAATCAGGTATTGGAGCTTATTGAGAACAAAACTTTGAAAAAGTTAGTCTTTATTCTTTGTTGGTATGGAAACTTATATTATTCTACTTATAGGCTTTAAGTTTTGTAAATAAGAGGATAAGTTTATACTGCCTCCATTGGTCCAATTTCTAATATATGTTATGTTTTTTTGTTTATGAAAATAAAGAATCCCATGTAAGATTGAAGAAATAACGAGCCTGTATTTAATTACGCATCTAGATCTACAAGGAGAGTTAAAAAATTATGATGGGGTCGTGCCAATAGGAGATTTAGGGATAACAATCAAATTAAAAAATCGGTCCGATCAATCTTGAGGTAATTAATGGTTTAGTATGTTGTTTAGTATATATAACATCTCCTATATTATCTTCGAAATGAGTGACTACTTGATCTAAGAAGTAAAAAAGTTGGAACGAGATTAGACTGGTCTTTGTAAAGTTAATTCCAACATGGTGTATTTTTCAAAGGTGAAACAAGCAAGGAAAAATTTCATTTAGTTTGATTATGACCAGGTCAACATGTCAGACAAGAAGGTTCCTCTTTATAACTGAACAATAAGTTGATTTAGAAAATGTATCTAAAAAATACTATTTTAATGGATGATTTTTCTCATATCGTTTAAAGATAAAATAATGAAATAATCCAAAAAAAAATCAACTTTGAAAGTAACTTTGTCTTCACTTCCTTTGGTGACAATTCTACATAAGAAAAAAACACATAATATTGTCTAAAAAAATAATTAATACATTGTATTTAGTACACTGTACACCAATATAGCGATTAGAAAATCTATATAACATGTATTTAAAACATGATTTTTGAAATATCAGTGCGTTCATCAGTAACATTCCGTCAAAATGATCCTGGATGCAAAGGATCCTTATATAATACTGTGCTTGCTCGCTTTTAAAGAAAAAATATATCTATAAAACCCTAGTAAAGAAAATAAACCCACATAAATCAAATATTTATTGTTGGATGCTATTTGTATTCCATTAAGATATGGTTTACATAAAAACTTTTGAGATAAGAATAGGTCATTGTCCTCAATACTATATATATATTTACATATGTATAAATCTAATGAGATTATGAGAGGTATATATAACACGTACATATGTTCATAACTAACTTCACATGGTATTCCATGTGAAGTTGCTGTCTTATACAACAAAAATTGTATTCCATTTCTTTTTATTATCCTTAAAAACGGGGGACAATGTAAATACTTTTCATTTTATTTTTTTAATATTGTTTTATTTTATTTTTTAATAAATTAAACTTTTAAAATACATAAATATTTATATCTAAACTACATGGTATAAATCTTGTTTCTTATCATCAATTAACTGATGATATCTCCTGACATATAATTTCCTTTGTCTTGAATGTTTTCTTCATCTTAAACTGGCCACATATAAAACTATTAATTTGTTACTGTCATATAATTTGTTCTACACATATTTATATATATACAACAGGTATGTCAAGAAATATAATTAATAATTAATTTCTTCGTTGGACTTGGTTTTCCTATTTGAGAAATATACATATATTCATTCATAACGTCATTATTTGTATTGTATCACGCAAACTTTCATACAAAAGCAACAGAAAAAAGACATTAAATCACTTTGTAGTTAGCTAACTGCTATTTTTCTCTTAAATACTACCAGAGTATAATTTTTATTTCTTCTGGGCCAGAAAGAATATCTTTAATTCATAGCAATTGATAAAATCCTTAGTGTGATATGAATGAAATGCTTTATAATCACGTAATAATTATACCTCATAATAGCAAAAACAAATAAAAATGGGGGTTTCAGTGACAGAGGGCGGGCTTTAAAATGAATGATGAGACATGAAATAACCATATACTTAAAATATCACCAAAAACTCTAGAAAATACAAAAAAAAAAAAAAAAAAGCAAAATATGTTATTAAAGGAGATCATTAAGTTATTTTCTTGAAAACTATCATAAAATATATTAAATGCAATTTTTTTTTTGTGTGACATTGATTATATTTTCTGACTTTCCAACGTAAAAAGAAGTAAAATCGCTTCTTTTCAATGTCAAAAACTTAAAATTGTAATGTATAAGATGAGTAACAGATTGATAAAGAGGTTTTAAAGATTTATAAGAGTATAAAAAATTATCATATTACTCATCCTCAGTGTGGCAAAAAAAAAAAGCATTAGCTATGTTCATCCGTAAAAAAATTCGTCCTAACTTCGAGTTTGCCGGAGAGTATACGATATTTGAACCACTTATCGGAGGAGAACAGCTTAAATTTTTTAAAGCTTTAATAGCAAAAGCTGTTGTATATCCATGTTATTTGTCTTCAAATATTGGATATAAGGCATCAGTGTTGGTTATTCGATAGCTTTTTAAGGACGAAAGTCAAAATTACTGCTAAAAACATTCGAAAGGGCCTTGTAACACTAAAAACAATTATGTTAATTAGCGACTTTGAATGAGCAGTTTCAGCAAATAAATCTAGTTCAATTTTTTTAAAATTCCGTTAAACCATTGGAATTGTTACTCCAAGTGGATCATTGTCATATTAAATGTCCACTAGTTTAGGAAGAAATTAGGGATTTTTAATGATTTATTTAAAAGACAAAAACTGGGTAGCAGATGCAATAATTGAGAATACAGTTCACTCAATATAACTTCTGTTGACTCCCAATAAAGGGCATCGATTCAGGTCCTGAACTGCATGCAGGTCCTGAAATCTAGAACCCAATCTAAATTCTGAAAAAAAAGTAATTCAGGGACTTTTTGGTGATATGATGACTTCTGATGACCTTTAATTCAGGAAGTCTAATTAATGTATATGGACTTCAAATACCATTTCTAGGTTAGTTGGAGTAATTATAAGACTATGATGTTTACTTAAACTGACTAAGTGCAACTCCATCTGACCAATTGGAGGAACATTTAAAAAAATCAATCGGATCAAGTCGAAGACCTCAGCATTGCTAATATCAGTTTTTATGAGGTTGCGTGTTTCTTATAAATATTACATTTTTATAACTATCGTTGTACGCCTCAGTCCTCAAATTGAATAAAAAAAAATAGTCTAAAAAATCAAAAAGAAAAATAAGGAACGTTTTTTAAGCAAAACGGGTAAAACTCGGAAAATTTGAAAAATATCCGAAGTTATTATCAAAATAAATAAATAATGGTTTATTATCATATTTAGTGTTTCAGGAACATGCTGAAAAGTATTGCTGATATAATGGAGATTCCAAGTATCTTTATAAATCTTGGGGTTTATAATATCCCAGTTCACTAAAAGAAGATTACATTTTACAGTTTTTATTATTTACTAACTGTATCCCGATATTTAAAAATTGTCTTCCCGGAAAATGAGAAACCCTTTTTCGTATCTCTAGGGAGAAGTTTAAAATTAACAAGGAAAAATATGGATAACTTTTCTTTGGTATATAATTACAATCTAAATGCAATTTCATTTATTATAAAATTTAGAGACACTTGAAACCCATACACACAACTACTTCTTACTGAATTGCATTTTTTAACAGATTCCGAATCATTTATTTTTATTGGAGAACTTAATGTCTTCATACACATATTATACATATGTAAGTATTAAAAAAATATATCTAAAATCATTTAATGATATGGTTATAGGAAATAAACCAAATAAATATCATTATATCCCTTTGTAAAAGATTAATAGACTAGTTAAGTAAAGCTTTTTGATCGTAATAATAGTTTACCAATGGTTTGTAATTATTTATTGAATGTATGTACAATTCTCCCTCCCCCTGCGCTCAATTCTGCCCTCCACTGTTAAGTAATCGACTATTTCAAGCTGGCAATCGAACAGAAACGGCCATTATTAGTCAATTGGAGACAGCAAGATATCATTAAGACAACAATAGGCTGCTCACATCTTTAATTACACACCAAAAACTCTGAGAGCTCGGAGGGTAAGTTCTTAATCATCAAACCCTACTTGGCACAGATTGACTACACCTATTCTTGTCTATAGCGAACGCACTTGAGGGTACAAATTCTACAAGAAAGGCATTATCAAGTTAGATCCTCGTATACAACAAGTTATTGAATAGAACGAGGAATACTCGGCTTAAATAAAATGAGTGTAATACTTCTTATAAAGCATTTAAATAAAGCAAAAAATAGAAAATTACTTTTTTGTTAACATATTACTCGTAGGATCTGAGAATAAGTCACTTTTTTATTTGGAGTTCAAATTCAAGCTATTTATATACTTATTTCGTTCTCCAATATAACATTAAGAATATACACTTATTATTTGAAAGCATAATAATCGCAGATGTTATGACTCTGAAATATATTGCCAATCAAGCATATGTATACAAAACGGGACATATGAGTTGGAGCTACTCGTTTCATTAAAATACGAGTCTAATTTTAGGAACATTCCATTTGAAATATAATATTGAGTAAACAATTTCCGATACATGTATTTTATGCATACGCCTAACAAAAATACTTAAGATTAAATTTAGTATTTAATCGTATGTTGCCTATTTCAAATGTCATATGTGAGGTCATCACAAAAAATAAAATCATACAAAAATATGTGAAAAGGAGATAAACGAGTTTTTATATTTCTAGCTATTTTTGTTTCATAAAAAAAAAGAAGACTATTCTTGTAAAATTCGAAATTTTACCACTATTAGACAGAAGTTCTAAATACGGCAGAGGAAACCGTGTTGCTTAGAATCCTTAGTTTAATTTGAATGCATTTTTTAATAGTATAATGCTTCAAAGGAACCTCGATTGCCTCTTAAAGATGGCACAAAATGAAATTATATTATAAGGACCAATATAAAATTTATGTTGGTAGGATTAAATTCTTACCCGGCTCATCTGAGAAGAAGTTAGTTTCTGTATTGTTATATTTTCAATCATTTATATGCCATTATTATTTTGCTGTAAATAATATATTTTCATCATGAATTCCACCATTTATTCTTCATCTAGTAACGATATCTCTGATATCTAAACTTTGGAGCATGGCAACGTCAAATTTTGTGATGTGGATGTAGGAAAAGGACGTAGAATTGAAAAGTATCTTGGGCCATGTTCCCTAGAGCTATTGGATCCATTAGGAAACAAAAATCCTTGTTTTAAATGGTTTGATTATGAATGTGTTTCTTTTCGACGATATCAATGCCTAGTAATGTCTTCTATTTCTCCGTTGAGACATGAAGCCCATGTGTTTAGGTGCCCTTGGTAGAGAAAATTAAAAAAATATTAAATTTAAAATTAGGGGATGGAGAATTTGTCTTTAAAAACTTCCTGGAAAAACTAATGAAGGATTATGGTATTTTTGTACAAGGAAGAGTTGCATCTCATTAGGATATTATAGAAATTCGTTTCTCAAGTAATTGGAATAAGGTAGTTGTATATGATAAATATAAACAATCATATTTGGATCAAGGATACGATAAATATTGCAGTATATAGGTACACTTTTATTCGTCATTGGAAGACTGCGGTGTTTGCCATATTTGTTATGATCATTCTCAAAAATTAGTCTCATTATTCAGCGAATCTATGAAAAAAATATTTTTGTCGATTATACTTTAAATATTAACGACAATATTAATTAATTGTACCATGTCTAAAGTGAACGCAGAGATTACATTAGGAGGATTGAACACGCAAAAAAATGATTAAGAATATGTTACGTTATTAACTATGCACTTTTCTGAAGCTAAATCAATTCCTTACTCGCCAATTCCAAAAGTCCATTTCATTTCTATATATAAAGCTAACGTTTTTGATATTGAGAATTAAAGAAAAGGAACATCCAGTAATTATATTTTTGATGAGGCTGAGCAGGTACATTTTTATCTGATATTTTCAGTTATCGTAATCTTGTTCTAAATAATTTTAGGAAACTATTGAGAAAGGCTCAAATTGTGTGGCATCTCTGTTATATCATGAATTACAGAGTGGGTTTCTGCGTCTTGAAATTCATGTGATAACTGTGGTTAGAAAAGTTAAAATAAGATGGAAAGTTCTTCTACTTTTTACATTAATTTCCTTTACAGAGGCCAAAATAAAAAATATATAATTATGGCTTTTGTAGCATACATGGTCATTGTTTGTGCATACGTTGAAGTTTCTATAGACTTTTTTCTTGAAAATTATTCAAAGTTTTCGACACATCATAGCTTCGGCGTAATTTCCAAAACTTATTATAATCAACAAAAAATTCGTAGAAGATGTCATTTAAGCATCTACTAAATACAATGTTATATCCTTTTAATTGAGTGGATGCCCACATAATTGGGAGAAATTGTTAGATAAGTATTTCTGTCCTCTAAAAGGAACCATCAAATATTAACCTTCAAATCTAACTCCCATGCAGTTTTACACGTAAAATAATTGTCTGATAATTCACTAATCCTTTCTATGAACTTATTCAAACATAGAATTTTGTCCAGTAAATTGTCTTTCTTGATTTTTGAAGAGTATATTATAAAGAAAAAAAACTTATAAGAGGAAAAAACTCAATATTTTATGAAGAAAGTCATTTCTTTGCTTTCTTGTAATGGAAAGAAACAATTTTTTTTAATCCATAAAAAATGAAACGAAATTATCTAACAGGAATAATTAAATATTCATCTTCCTCAACATAACGTTTTCTTACCTACTGACTTCATAATGCATGTTTAAGTAATAATGAGACTTTAACAGGTCAGTAAAATTTTATTTTAAAAACTAAAGCAATACAACATTAAATATACACTCCTCATGAAAGTTGTAAGATATAAGGTAAAGGAGAAGAAAAAATTCACATTCTGAACATACAAATTCTACATAAGTAACATTTGCACTTATTTGTTAACTCTATTACTAAATTTAAATATTCATTGAAAATATAACATTGATAATGTCAATACATACAAACTATTATTTTTTCCTGATATACTCTACAAGCAAATAAATTAATTATACTATTAAAAAATATGATATTTTTGAAAGCATAAAATACATAAACCATTTTGAACATTCTGAGCGAATCTGCGTATTAAAAATATCTCCTTGACATCTTCTTCTTTCTCCTTCGGGAGTGGATTGAACAAATGAGCCATTTGATCGCAGCGTATATCATTTTCACCTGGTTTTGATGCCTTAATAAATTGGGTTCATTTTGGAAGCGTAAAAGGTAAGACATTACTATGACTCTACCGAAATTTAATTGACTCATAGTTTTTCAAAATACGTTTTGCAAGATTCCATACATTTTGAATGCTTGCATCAATTAACCACGTGAAAAGAGGCCACCACCACTTTTTACTTATGGTTCCAATTTTAATGGCATTTATTCTTTCATCCATTCCATCTGTCCTACCCATATTTTGGTTGTCTACATCAATAACATGGTGTATATTAATATAAATATGCTTTTTAAGTTGTTTGACCAACACATAGTTTGTCCAATTGGATATTCACGAAGTAAGGTCAATAGCAACAGCATTATCTTTCCATCGAGTAACATGGACCTTTGACTCGTCACAGATTCCTGTGATAGCATCCAAAGATCCTCTTTACATTTTATTCTTGGACAGCACTGATTTTAGAGGACAAGTGTTTTCATGTCGATTCGAACGTAACGTACCAGTACCAACCAGAAGCTCTTTCAACGAGGACAACCTCGTAAAAAGATGATCAAAATTAAAATAATATGGTAAAGTCTACTTCTCATTACAATAAAATGTTAATAAATGAAAGATAGTCGAATTATATTTTCATTGTTTTTTTTTACTTTTGTTGTTTTATTCTGTGTTTCCTTGATAAGATTTGCCTTGATAAAAGGTCGAAGTTTTGTGCATCGGTAAGAAATATCCAGATCACTTGTATTTAAATGAATGCATTTCTTAATTAGAAATAAATCTGATTAAAAACTTTTATGGACTTAGACCAGAACATATGGGTTCTTGGAAGAGGACTATAGCCGCTCAGTCTCAACATACCAATGAAAACTTTTAGTAGAGATATTTCAAATAGTACGTCCGGCTTCATTTTACCTTGATTCAGTATTTACTAATTTCAATTTTCATATTTTCAAGAATATTTTTACTGAAAAACAATTCAAATTATTTCACAGGAGATACATTTCGAAAATGAGAGTAATTACCAAAGGGAAAGTTTTTAGAATTTGCACCAGAAGTGGTTTTGGTCGATGTTAATTACTTATTTATTTCGTTTATTAGTAGTTAAAGTCTTTCTTAAGTCAAGTCTAAAATCTCACTCCCAAAGAGAAATATGTAAAGTTCGAAAGAATGAGTATTTCTACCTACGTTATCCTGGTGGTACCATGCGGTACCATAGAACAAAAAACATCTATAACCCTAATTTTTTTAAAGATCAAAAATTTTTATCAAATTATAAATAACACTATATTCAATCAAAATATCAATTGGAAAAAATAAGAAAAGTTAAAAAAAGGGATTCTTGTTTTTAGCAGGATGTTTTATTAATAATTAACCCTAATTTGTGCACTCTACAGAGGGTTAATTAAAGTATTTATGTAATAGAAATTGTAGAACATTATGCAAAGAATAGTAAAAAAAAATCAAATATATTTTGAGAAAAATAATCATATTTTGTTTTCTTGTAATTGCCTCATATATACTAATGTCGTTCTTTTGTCCAACAAAATGCAAAAAACAATTCCTCTAAATATTATTGCTCTCCCTTTTTCATGAGCACACTCACGAGTATTTACTCAATCCTAAAAAATGAAATAATAATATTAAGATCTTGAACAGTAAGAACATTGTTCAAGTTGCCGACGACAAGAACAAAAACTTGTACGCTAAAAAATGCTTAGGATTTGTACAGCCACATTCTTTTTATATGGGACTCTACTTAACTAAGTTGTATTAAAAGTCGACTTTTATTGGTTTTAACTATCGTCCCTATTTCAATATAGATAAATAAATATATTTACACCCATTTTAATCTATTTTTTTTATATGACGTGCTGAGCTTCAGCTACACGCAAATTAGTTACGATTTTAAGTGCACACTAAGTAATGAGATCTCGTCAAAAATATAAAGTTTGCTTCTTCCATAGAAGACTTTAAGGAGAAAGTTGTTTTTTTAAACTTATAGATGGCAATGGTCTTTATCGATTTGGATAGGTCATCATGCAAATTTGCAAATAAATCATGTCTCTCTGGCCGTTTTGCCTTATCTTGTGATCAACAGACGTTGCTGTTGATTCATAGTAACTTCCAGTTCCTTCCAGATTCTCGAGACAAAGGAATTGTCCAGGTTAAACAAGTTCGAAGTTTCAACATTGTCTCGTCCGGTACGGATTTCAACAAGGACACCTTGCCTTTTCCACGATTGTGGAATAAAAACTTTGTTGATCGATGTCTTTTTTTTTTAACTGACACTTAATACTTCTGGGTAGCCGCCTAAATAATAAAAAACGTCCATTCTAGGCATGCACTCAAATTTTGTTGTGAAACAACGGCCGCAAGCTGTAAACAGTATTTTGGCTTCAACTTAAGTACTTATACATGGCCGTGTGTGTCCAGAAGCGCTTGAAAAAATTGATTATCACTCTCATCTGTTCTCCCATGCTCCACTAGAGTCAAAATTGAAGCTCAAAATAAACAAAAATCTAAAAATAACGATATAAATTACTT
Organism: Lepeophtheirus salmonis; assembly: GCF_016086655.4. NCBI lineage: Eukaryota > Metazoa > Arthropoda > Copepoda > Siphonostomatoida > Caligidae > Lepeophtheirus > Lepeophtheirus salmonis. The sequence continues at coordinate 23,212,248 of NC_052137.2, read as the reverse complement.
AACACTGCACACAATAAATTTTATTAAAATGAATATGTTCATTTTAGTTGTATTCATCATTCGTTGAAGTGTACTGAAACAGGTGCCCATCCCTGTATACATATATCGACAAATGAATGTTTATTGAAGTAATAAACTAAAAGATAACATAAGAAATGACCTCGTGAGATCAGTTTTTATTGGTGGAGAAAGGCTCTTGATTTTAGAAGTACCATAACTCGACGATACAAAAAAGAAGATTGAAAACAAAGTTTTATCACTATCTATAAAAAAAAAACTTTAATTTACACATAACTTCTTTTGATTAAAACAAAACAAAGTAAAACAAAATCAATTTGATAGTGAAAAGAAAATAAATCCAAACTTTTTCTTGACCTCTGATCATATTATTTATTCTATACTCTTAATATTCTTAAAAGAACATACATTTTCACCATCTCTTTATCCCCCCTTCCCACACACACAGATGATGAGTCAAGTATATTCGTATACATATATTATATTATACTTATTTAAAGAGATTTTTGTTCTTTAAAGTGGCATTATTTCATAAGACATTTTAATCATATCATAAATCACTTTTTTTATTTTTTTGCAAAATGGTTTATGCAATTTTTTTTTTTTTTTTTTTTGTGTGTATTTTAACATGAGTAATGATTTTTTTTCTCTTTTTTTTACACTTTTTCAAGTAAAAGAATGAAGAAAATTTATTCAAATTACTTTATACCCTTGGTGATGATTTTCATTTCTCAACAAGCCATGCTTTTATGTATGTATGACAATACATAGACTTCCAAATGGTAATAAATATGCATTGTATAAATGGCAAAACAGGAGGGGGGGACTTTTCTGTGAAAAATTATAAAGACACCTCTGTCTAAAATACAACACTTTTTTTAAATGTAAAAAAAAAACCTTTTAAATCTTTTTTGATTTTTTATATTTCGGTGTTTAACCCTTATAATTTATAGTAAAAACTCTCGAAAAAAACTTTAAACAAAAATAAGCGAAGTCAACTGAGAAATAAGAGTGTCATAACTAAAAAGATGGAGCAACTCATAGGTGTAATTCTGGAGCTATCTGCACGAGGCGAAATCACTATCAGAGATCTCTAAACTTCTTGGCTGTAACCACTCTACTTTGTACCTTGTAGCCGTGAGAGTAAAAACAAAAGCTTCTACAAGGTCTAGAGCAATGAAGCAAAAATATTTTTTTAAGTCAGTTAAAGGCACTATTGAAAGCAAAAGAGGCAAGGTGACCATCGATGGCCTTTCTCGTGAATTTCATAGCATCCGGACCACCTTGCACTGATGGGTGAAGTAAGACTTAAGCCATAATGCATATAAAAGAACACCTTTTATGGCTTTGAAGTCTTTTCATTGATTAAAGCGTACGACTCAATGGAAAATCCTTCTCAACATACTTGAAAAGCAAAACTCTTGGTCTTCCCACACCCTCGGCTGTTCCCCCTGGACTCTGGTACTTTTGGACACCTCAAGACCTCATTTTAGAGTCCAATACGCATCAAAACGCCAACTGAAGGACACCATCATCACTGATTAAGTCAACATATTGCTGAGCTTTGTAAATAACTGTTGTGAAAAGTTCCGAAACTGGGCATTAACCCTTGTGTGGTCTTTACTTATTATGATCACTCCTTGGCTTACGGGTCAAAATGACCCATTATAAAATATGTACTAAAAACAGGGTAATTATTTGAAGTTCAAGATCAATTATATTTTATATGATGAATTAACAATATAATAACTAATTTTTAATTTAAATTAATTCTATATAACAATTACTATAAAAAGGCAAATATAATTCTATGTCGCATAAAATGTTTCCTGTATTTCTTTAATTGATTAATAAACAATAGGAAACCCCCCAATATAATAAATACATCAAACTTATAAAGTGCCTGGACATGTTGGTCAATATATATCAATCTTTGTTTTGGTTTGACATATGTATTTTCTTACATTTTGTACATGAATATCTTGTTTTACAGTCATTTTTGATTATGCAAAATTGATATCATTGGTTAGGATTGAATAGGAATAATGTTAAAAGTATGTCCTTTGAATGGGCTATGGAATATCTTGTGGGCCGAGGAGTCATTTTTATGATGTTATGAGTATCATTCTTACCCTCTTTTCTATTTTTGCAAATGAGGACAATTCAATCTTAGCATTTTTGACAAGAAAATATCTCATTCAGGAAAAAAATGACTTCTTCATATGAGGATGAGTCAAGTATTCATCGACATTATCTTCATCTAACACATAATCTTCAAACTCTGGATCTTGTAATTATCCTCATCAAGGATCTATTTAGAAGTTACTTGTGTGTAACATTCATGTATATACATTTTGCGTTCCAAATATCTTTGTCGCTCTAAATCTACTAATCTTACTATAAAAGTACTCTTAGTCTCTGCCAAAAGTGATATTTGGTCTATAAATCAATATTTTTTTAGGATTTCCTACATTTGTATATAATTTTCTAAAATGAAATATAATAAAAAATATAATCTACAATAGTCGGGACACAATAACCGGAAGACAATTTTTGTACACAAGTCATTTTCAGTAAAAATGAAATTATAAACAATGATTTTTATTTTTGTTTTTTGTAAATTTGAGATCTTTTAGGAAAAGTCAAGAAATTTTGAGCCTGAAAAATGTCAATAAGAGGTATTTTTTTGTAGTTTAAAGTAGAAAATATGTGATTTTAACTCGTAAGACGAAACAAGGATTAAGGTCAAATGTAATCTATATTGATGAAGAATTTAAACAAGGTGTCCCTTGATTGTATTTATAAACTAAATTTTCTAGATTTGTTGTTATTTTTTTGAAATATAAAATTTTTGTAATTTTCAAAAACTGGTGTGTTTTAGTCGAAGGAACCTGTATATATGTAGCCATTCAACACAAAAAAAACATGAACAGATTTTTCTAAAATAAATGTGGACTTCATTTGTATTCTTTGACAAATTACGGTCAATTTCTACCAAAATATTATTCTTATTAACCCTTTGGGTGTGTCGCAAATTGCACATAGAGTAGCCAAAATTGATTGTCAATATTAAAAAAGAAAAACCTGACTAAATTTCAAACTTTAAACCCTAAAAGGAAGTCAAATTTTTGTTGATAAATTCAAATTACTCCGTTACATCATTTTCTTGTCATTTAAACTTTGCTTAGAGCATATATTTTTCAAATTTCATAATATTTATGTCAAAATTATTGGTCATCCACTATTAAGTTTTGCCATGATAATAGCACCTTGCATCCCTAAAGAAGTCGTGCCGGATGTTAAATAGTCCCAAAAATGTTTGATCGAAGATCTTTCAACAAATCTACAAAACGCAGTTTTGTAGATTTGAATACAAAGCCTAAAATTGATGTTTAAGATAGGTAAAACCTAAAGGAAGTAAGATGCTAGCATTTGCAGAACTAAAAACTCTACACTGTGTTGAAAAATGAACCGATATAACTATCACGAGACAGCAGCCCGATGCGTCAGTTTACACAAGTAAACTTTACTTCATTCTGGGTACTGACTGCCAGTAAATATCTTGCTGTCAAACCCGGAAATCAAATTAGTGTTGCCTTTATCACCACCTATTTATGTGAGTCGGGGTTATTCATTTTGACTGTCACAAAATCAAAGGCATGGAACAAACTGGAAGCAACCTTGAATGCTAGTATGTAGTGTAATGACTTGATGTCCTTATTTCCCAGAAACATGCTACAGCGTCACACTAAGGGAAAGCAGAATATATATATTGGTTATTACAGCTGACATTGGAACAACATATATCTACAGTCCAGTTTATTATTTGTTTTATAAACATGAGAAGGTTTTTTTCTCATTTATTTCGTAAGGTGTGCTTCGGAAATGTTTTGGCAATCACAAATATTTCTTCAGTTTCAAAAGATTGATAACTCATTCTCTTTCATATATCATAAATATTAAGAACTTGTAATAATTGTTTCTTTCTCTTGGCTGTTGTGCATATTATTTATAAATAAGTAAGACTGATTTATTGGAATTTTATACTAGCTATATGACGATTCAATACTATTTGCTTTGTGTTTGAGTACTTTTATTTATATTCTTAACTATCGAAAAAAGATAAATATTTTGTAATGGATGACAATGAAACAGGCTCTGCTAATCCAATATGATGAAGAGACTGAAGAATAAAGCCTTATATTACTATTTCAAATTATTTGACTTAAACAATTTAGAGTTTGATTGATTTGTTCAATTTAACTTTTAATTTTCCCTATAGAATATTTAATAAATAAGTGATATAAGGTTGCATGAGAGTAGGTTAAGTAAAAAGTTCAGAGCGTTTTTCGCTAGATGTCTTTCGTGAGCTATATCTCACAATCAATACATAATATTAAAAAAAAATAGAAATAAAAACTTAAAGTATGCTTAAAGGTTAAGCGCATACTTAAAAATGTTTATTTAAAGTTTTGTCAACCATTTTTGTGTTGCAGTGTTCCAAAATGGAAGTAAAAAAAAAAAAAGATAATTCTATACATTCTTCAGTATCATTACGACCAAGGTAGAAAGGAAGAGCAGGCAGCCAAAAACATGTTCTGTTTACGAAACTAATACTATATCAAATGCAAAAGTAATGTAGTGGTTCTAACGATTCCGTCTGGTAATATGAATGTCGAAGATGAGGAACAAAGAGGTAGGCAAATCATCGAAAACGTTGATAAAATAATGGAAATCGTCGAGTTGGACTGGCATGTGAGCACTTATTCTATTGCCCTAGAACGGAAGATTAACCAGAAAATCGTATGGAACTACTTTCTTCCCTATCAAGTTATAAGCAAGAAGATAGACCATTCAAGATATCAAAAATAAGAGACATAAGAGATGGAAGTGATTTGGGAGATATCAGTGTATAGCCATACTGTTCACCTAACCTCAATTGGGATGCTACTTCAAGTATTAATATCCAGGATTGGAACAACGACACTAGACCTTTTATCAATTTAGTAATTCCTCCAAGTCAACTGATTAGTTTTGTCTCTTCACGGCCTCCACTTCTCAAAATACTATGGCACAAAAACAAAGTTGTGAATGTGTAAAGTTGTGAAAGAAGACACCAATGATTCAGCTCAAATTTGTGCACTATGTCAACAGATTAGTTTTGTCGAAAAAGAAATTAAATTTTCATTATGACCGCAAAATATGAAAATGATAGAGATAAAAAAAATATGCTTAAATATAAAGAAATCAACACTTGAAAGGAAGAAAATAAAAAATCGTTGTTTAAGAGTTTAATTGACAGTTTTGGTAGTCCAAAATTATAAATTTGTAAAATAAGGTGTCTTATTTGGCATAAATGAACAACGAAAGTATGTTTAGTAATAATATATTGCATATTTGGAATCAAAAAATGAGATTTGAGTAATAAAAATTAAGAGAAACATCAAAAAACATGAGTGTATACACGGTACCGAAAGGTAATATAAATATTTATTGGGAGCATGTTAGGAACTAATATACTCATACTATGAGGCAAATTAGAGGAAAATTGTAAAAATAGTGTTGCAAATGCTATTTTTTATCTATAATACTTAATAAGATAAATATTTTGTAACTGGATTTTAATCGATAATTTTAATGAAACAATATCAAAATTCCCTTTTTTTTGACATTTTACGGATTTTCAAATCAAAACGCGTCCATGAAGGACCATTTTTGCATCACATGTGTATTACTTTCTATGCTTATTATAACGGGCCATAGAATAATATTTACCGAGTCTCATTCATAAACATCCATCAATACTTTAAGTAAATATAATTCATTTCCTCTTTTATTCCTTATCAACAACTAAAAACATGTATACATCCATGTCGAGAGTTTTGATATATATCCATCATCAACTTTAGAAAACTTATAAAGTTTTCGGTTGATGGAATTGTCGAAGTTTTTCACTTTTTTTTTTTTTTTTTTTTGCTCTTGTATCTAATAAGTAATAACTTTTTGCAAACAAAAACATGATATACTAAAAAATTTCCTTCATGCTTGAATAATTTTTTTTTTCTTTTTTGCTGGTGAAACAAAAATTATATCATTTACTTTTTTCTGATAATGGATTAGTATAAAGACAAAAGTTTATTTATTTATATTTCACGGATATAGGTTTAAAAATTGTAAATAATAATTAAGTCCAGAAAGTAACTCTTCCAATAAAATAACTTTCCTAAATCAAAGCTTATTTTATTTTCTGGATTTACAGTGGAGACGTATATTTTAGTTTATAAAGTATTTATGTGGGGTTACCACATAATAAATATAGGATACCACATCCTATTTGCATATATACTAGAGTGTGTCTTCCCAAACCAATTTTTACTAATCCAAAATCTGTTTCCACCATGAGTTGAGGTTTAGTATGGGTAAGAATGTCTTCAATATTTTTTTCCTCCAGCAAAAATTTGAAGGGCTACTTCCAGTTTACACTTCCGGTTAGTTATAAAACTTCTCCAAAAATGATGTTACATGCACAATAGTTTTTTTGTTTTTTTTTGTTATGTAATATGAGTGTAAAAAACATTTTTTATTTCAAAGAAATATAGTGTAGAGTAATATAAAGCGAATTACAATTTTTCTTCTTTCGTTTAATTTTTTCAACAAATTACAGTAAACTGACTTATGTACAATACACATATATGAACATTTGTAAATTAAACTATTTTTAAATAGCAAAAAAATGAATATGAATAAGACAAAGTTTGGTATTTGGGAGTTTGATTTGTGAAAATTTAGAAGCTATTGGTTTTGTAACAAATATTTAATTGAGTTTGTAGTTGAGACCTTAACATTGGTCAAGACACAACAGAATTTGCGTTTCTTAAGCACCCGAAATGGGCATTGGTGTAAAATGTTTATTGCCTAAAAAATCATTGCAATTTTACTTTTAAAGAGAGTAACAGTATTGTCTGATACCGGTATCAAAGAAAAATTCGGTTTATATAGGTCCCACGAAAAAAAATCGGTTTTTATGTGTCACATTTAAAATTCGGTCAAGATCTATTTTATAGACTCATTAATTATGACGTAATGTTTGTTTCAAAATTGGGTAAACCATCATAATAACATCATATGAAGTTATATCATATATATACAACTCATAAATTAGGAGGGGGGAAATATGTCCAGAGATTTAGGTAGAATGAAAAATTAAAACACCGATTTGAAAACAATGAAATTTCGATCCACGCTCTAAAAAAATCACTTAAGACCAAACCCCAAAAATCGAGTCTTAACACTAATAATAACCCACTTTTACAAGAATATAATATACGTTTTACCCGGCCGTTACTATTTGTTTCTTCTCTTTGTGGAATTATTTTATGATTTATAACCTCAGAGTAAATAGATTGAGGTAATAATTAATGGATGTCATTCTAAAATACAAACAATATACCTATACCATAATTAATCACACAATTTTTGTAATTAAGTGTTATGTTGATTTATAAATCAATATGTACCTTTATCAAACATTACATCTTTTTATCAACCGTTCAATCCAAAAAATAATTTGAAATTATTAGGGAAAGAAAAACACTTAAAATGGAAGATCCTAACAGATAAAAATGAATGGAGGGAGTGTCACAAGGAAATGAAAAAAGTTTTATAAATCATAAAAGCTTTATTTTGTTGCATAATGATTGTACAGATTTAAAATTTATTTTCAAAAAGTTTTGAAAAAGGTATCAGATAGGAGACGTCCCCCCAATGATTGTCTCAATACTAAATAAACCAAACTTTGATTTTTTTTTTTTTTCATATTGGTCAAATAACTTTTCGTCAAAAAGTTTTAAAGGTTTAGTTACTTGCTACAGAAAGCAGCAAAATTTAATAATAAATGGAATACTCTAATTGTATATCATCTTCACATATTGATTTGCCCTAATTAACTTTATGGAATATCATTTTAAACCAAAGGAAGCAAGAGTTGAAGTAATTATAAATACCCAGGAGGGAAAGATTGTCTTATGAATAAATAATACAGTGTGAGGGCTCAAAAATGAGAAAATTTTAAACGCCGTTTTCACTTCTCCATATTTTTATTTTGAAACAAAAGTTTGTATTTTTTCGTCTTGATTCAATATGTTTCCCTCCATTCATTCTGAATGATGACTTCAATACAGGGGTTGAACAGAGACATAGCTGGCTTTGATAAAGTCCAAGAACAAGTTGTTCCACTACTCCTCCTTGATCATGGCCTTCAGGGAATCAACATTTGGGTGAGAAGTCTTATTCATCTTGCCCTCCAAGATGCACCAAACAACAAGGTCCAGGGGGTTCACGTCGGGTGAGGACGAAGTCTGCCGGCCAGAAGGGAGCCATGTTCTCCCAGCAGAAATGCTGCAACTTCTTTTGGATGTCGTTTTAGGTAAACACATAGTTGTCCCTGGGGAATGTGCTCTTCAACCATGGCGATACATGGCACCTGAGGACCTTGTATTAGACGTCCGTGTTGGCATTCTCGTTAGCCTTTAAGAAGAAAGGAGATATCTTGCTGCCGTCGAACACCACGACACCGACGACCATCACTTGAGCCTAATATTAGGTATTGAAGGTTCCATCGACCTTATCTCTTGATTCGGCCAAGAAGCAACCATCTCTCAGCGTTCACTGTGTAGATCTTCTTGTCGGAGTAAGATGAGAAGAGATGGCAAACCCTCTGCTTCTTGCTCGAACATTTTTGATCCCACAAAAACAAAACAAACATCAAATTGTAGCTTTTTGTCAGTTCTTTCGAATACAAAATTATCATACTTTTAAAACTAATGCTAGGCACCCTCAAAGAGGATTCTAACTTTTGATTCCTCACCCTGTGTATATGACCTTATAGACAACATTTTAACTAATGTGTTATAGTGTATTGATATTTTGCTACGGATTTATTTCAATCTAAAAAGTTTCGGGTACTCAAAAATGTATTAAACATATTAAAACATGGAAGAAATAAACTTAGAGTAAGATATACTTATAATCCTAGAGTGTTTTATGTCCATAATTCATTTGAGGGCAAACAGTTTATATATATTAATCCATATTACTAAAATAACATGTTACATCTTTTTTATAGAAATGTGTATGGCTCATTGTTAGTCTTAAATTCACGCTAAATTAAACAAATTAGAAATGACCGACTCTCATTTACTTTAAAATACATACATTAGAAAAAGGGTAAATTATGAGTTTCCCCTTTTTTAAACCATGGAAATTGTTTATGAGAGGCATTAAATAACCTTTTCTTGTAGAATAATCGACCATCAGTTTCAGGGCTGAGAAAAATAATAATGTTAAATTGAGATTGTTCATAAGAAAGTTATTCATATACATATGTATAACCCTTGCCGAAAAAAGATGACGAATTTACAAAACGTTAATGTCTATTTAATTTGATATACCCATATTTACCTATATTTTACTTATTTTAATGTATGTATATATGGGAATAGGAATCAAAGAAAACAGCCCAGGTCAATCCCTTCCAGTCCATGAGGGTCCATTCATGAGATCTTGGAGTTTCCAACCAGACTGTACATAGAACAATGAAGAATAATGTTGGAGAGAGCCTTGTGAGGGGCCCCTTTTGACGCAAGGAATCAAAGAAACCCATCTCCTCCATTGTAACCCTCTTTTGAACTCTTTTTTACACTTTAGACCCTCTACAACCCTGATGCCAACCCTCAACTACACCTGTTGGGTGCATGTCAAGGCAAAGACTGGTGGCAGTGTCCTTCATCCAAAGGCGAAAGCCTCCAAGGCACTGTCAGCCAACAATGGGACGGTATGACAGAGGACTACATCTGCAGCGGGTACCAGGCCTTCTGCTTATGCCTGGAAGCCATAATTGCCGCTAAAGTCGGATGCATTAATGCTTCTATTGGCATTTAATAGATTATATCTCGTTGAATTTTAAATTGAAAATGTTTAGGTTTATTGGACTACTCAGTAAAAAGTGGGATTTGCATTAATTTCCTTCTCCTTGTAGATGCTTACAGTCTAAAACATGTTTTATACATCACTAACTATAACTAAAGTTGACATGTTTGTAATAAAAAAACTACCTTTAAAAATAAGAAAAAGAGAAAAGGCTTTTGTGTATGCTCTTTCTTTTTTTTTTTTTTTTTTATTCGTCATGGTGTTAACTTTCCCCTTTGAAGTATGAATGATTGCCTATCTTTGGTGTAAATTGTTTTAAAAATGCATAATAAAAAATATATATATACATATATGAATTTAATTATTATTATGATATTTTCTCTGCACTTAAGCTGTTTTAACTGTATAGGGTTCTTCTCTTATAGCAGTAATTCATTTTCTCGCCCAAAAATCATATAACAGGCTCCTGATAGTAACAAGAATCCTTCTTCAAGAGTGCCATATGACTCGCTCCCAACTCTTTCTTTCCTTACAAACATGTCAACTCCAGTTATAACCAACACCATAAAAATATGAATAATTTCCAAGCAGATAATGTTGATATAAGTTAATATATATTTACGTAGATGTACAGGTTATTCCAGATACAGTAGGAAAATCTTTCAAAGCTTAGAACGACCGAACTATATAAGGTAATACAATATTTTTTTGTTTATTTGAAAGCTACATGTAATGATAATCAATTACTTATAGTGAAATCCGCCTCTCTTGATAACCTCGCCCATACTGCGTCGGAAGCTTTAGCACGGCTGGTCGACCTAGTTCGGATCAAGCTTTATCATATTACGGCTAATGGACTTATTCCATGCCTCCACATATGAATTATACTTGGCACAGGTCAAATGCTCGACCCTCCCCCACCGATAAAAATCACATGGGCTCAGGCTGTTTGCAGGCAAAAAATCTGGCATCAAAAATAAGGACATTTTGTGGCCAAGACATCCTGTACTTTTTTGGCCTTGTGGACCAGTTCACTTTCTTGTTGGAGGGTGTAATTTATTCTTTGGTCTACTTTATCCATCCATGGAATGTAAATTAAAAGTTCAAAACAAGAATTAGTAATAAGGACAATGCTGGATCCGCCCGAGGTCCTTCGGGCCTACCAAATCTTCCTGCGCCATGTACCCGAGGATATCAAGAGAAGCGGATCTCATTTTGAATATTGAATGTAGTTTTCAAATTATCTAGTTCGTTCGTTATAAACCTTTAAAGATTTCCCCAATTTATTTGGACCACTCTGTATACATACATATATTGTATACAAATATGTAAATACTTAGTATTTAATGGCTCCAGGGGGAGCCTCATGGAGTCTTTCTTATTCTTTAGAAACATTTAGAATTGTAGGTAGACACATAACTGAAACGTTATTTTATGAATATTGTGTACATAGAGTACACACACAACTACATACATATGTGAATATATGAATAATAAATTATAACACTCTGCCTAAAACGGAAGTAATACTCAATTATTCATGAGAAGAAGATTTCTTAGACGTGTTTATGCATATCGTTATTATAAATATGTATAAGAAATGTGAAAAATAAATAAACATTATAATTCCGGGCATCAGCAGTGCACATAAGTATAAAACCAATTATTACAATTATAAAATACATATATATACATTAGTACATAAACATTAGTTCTGGGTTTCCGTCTGAAAATCCTAGAGCAGTCTCAGACCACTATGATATTTTGTGTACTGAACTAATTCATCCGTTTATTTAACTATATTATTTCCAAAGTGGAAGGGGTAGTATATAGTGGTCAAAATAAGTTCTTGCCTATTTAACCAATGCTGGATGAGTATTTACTTAAGTCAACAGACTTCATAGAAACCGTCTCTGCCCTGTCACAGATTTCAATTACATGAAGGGGTCTTTTTGGTAATTTTGCCTTGGAACATTTTACCTTAAGTTAGTTTTCAACAGAATATTTGGTCTTAATATATAAGTAAATGAGATTGATGTGTCGTTTTTCTGTTTTTGGTTAAAATTAATGTTCCTTTCAAACTATGTAATGTGTATAACTATAGAACGCAATAAATGGTAATTTTTTGTTTGTAAAGTCATAGAGTCATGCCCCAAAATTTCAATGCATACACCAAAAAAATCTCACTATCTAATGAATTTGAACCAGAGACAAATGAATAAAAAAGACTATTTCGTCATTACTGTTTGTTTTTGGTTTATAGTCAAACTTGTTTTCTGTTGAAAACTTTCAATGCAAATACCAACAAAATCTCAATAAAATTCAAACCAGAGACAAAGTAGATAATAAAATTAGTAGAATAAAAAAAACATAGATAAACACGGCAACGATTCGACTACAAGAATTGCTAAACACTTCTTCGATTGTAATTATCATTAGATCATGCTAGACAATACGACAAATCATAATATGAGGTAAGAGAAAAATTCCATTCTTATTCCAAAAAAAAATGAATTCAATGCATTTTATATTAAAAAATATTAGATATTCTGATTTAGAACATTCAAAGGGCAGTGATTTAATAAATGATTAGACTAAATGACTTTTTATTTTGAGACTATATCTTGTGTTCATGAGAAACGTTCGTTTGCTAAGAGGAATCCACTTATTCTTTTCCTCGCCTTTCTTTTTCTGTTTCTACGGAAAGAGTCCTTAGATGAGTTTGGACTGGCTCTCATCCTCATTTAGATGGCCCATGGTAATGTTAAAGAAATTGAACCGTAAAAAATGGTATCATTTGTGAACAAGGACTGATTCACAGAGATAAGGAAGATTTCAGACCCTTTTATATCAGGATTTTTCACTAGAATATGAATATAGTCCATTCATGAATTACTCCTTATCGTCAGGTATATTTGTATGCGTATTCAAAGGCCCAGTTGCAACAGCTCGACTTAAATCTCTTAATTTTAAAACTACTTGAATGTATGGACGTCATATGATCATAGTTACAAATGAAGTCGAGGTAGTACAATTGAACCTGAGAATTGTATGAAATATGACATTAGACGAGTTCAATACTCTTTATATTTACAATTTGAACAGTGTTTTTTAATTTTCCAATGATCCTTTAATTATTATTTCATTTTTGGAGGGAGAACATCTAACAGTAGAAAGTTGCTTTTATTAACGTTAAAAACAACGTAAATTTAGGAAATTAATCATTTGTTGCTAAAGACTTTTTCAAACTACCCTTAAGTTCTTTATCAAACAAGGATTTGTCGTACTAAAAATATAAAAAATGCAGAATATTATCGTAACAGCTGTTTTCATAAGTTGATTATTATATGTTTTTAGAGCAGCTAATTCTGCCTACGGGGTGTCCACGATAAATTGGAACTATCTTAAAATTAAACCTGCTTGATAAAAATGGAATTTGGTGTGTATTTGTTAATATGAAAAAGTTAGGACATGATATTAAACAATAAATTGATTCAACATGTCCTCCCTCAGCAGCCACCATCTTCTCCATCCTGCCCCTAAAGGATTTGCATGCCCTGATGACTTCTGCGAAATCGACAGCATTCCACTCCTTCGTAATGGAGACCTTCAGGGCCGCGATGCTCTTGTGGCTGACCTTGCACACCTCCCTCTCCAACTTCCCCTACAAGTAGTAATCACACGGAGAGGTTTGGTGAGTTGGAGGGCCAGGTGTTGCGATCCCAGAAAGTGATGTCGTGGGAGTTGAAGAGGTTAGTGGTCCTCATGGCGATGTGTACGGGCGCTGAGTCTTGTTGGAATATGAACTCCCTCCCAGCGGCCGTATCCTTCATCCAGGGATGACGAACTCCTCCATGACTTCGCAGTACCTTATCACGTTAACCCTTTCCTTGGGATTGAAGAAAGGAGGCATCACCTCACCGGTGCTGCAGATGACACCCAGGAACATCACAGAGGCCGGGAACTTTGTGGTGAAGACCGCAGGGACCTCTTCTCTCTCCTTGGCAACCCACCTGTCATTCTGGACGTTGTAGCTTCTGTCGACAGTCCAGTTCTTCTCGTCGGAGAAGAAGATGATTCTTCCTCTATGGCTGTTCAAGTCATTGAGGAGACATTTACCATTGGTGAGCCTTGTGGCCTTCATGGATGCCGTGAGGATGTGTTGTTTGGCCATTCGGTATGACCTGTACCCGAGGTCCTCATTCACAGCCTTGGAGATCAGCTGCTTGCTCACTCCACGGTCCTTGGCCAACCTGGACAAGGAAGTCCCCGGCGAAGCCTTGATGGACTTCCGGAGGCCTTCAAGGAAGCGGGGAGTGCGGATTTGGTCACTTCTCATGTTGTGGTCCTGCCGCATACCTTCACCCAACCTTCCAGACATTGAAAACCCGGTACACCGTGGTCTTTGGGTAGTTAAGAAGCTTGTAGATAGCAGAGGGCTTGTGTCCCGCGCGAGCCAATTCGAGGATGGCGTCTCTCCTTGCTTGTTCTATGATGACTATTGTTTGTTGTCAAAACAATTGTGGTGGAAGTTATAGTGTATTGTTCACGCAACCTTTTATATTAATATGATTTAACCCCGAATATCCACATTATGGATCTGGATGAAGTTTAAAGTAGTTCCAATTTATCGTGGACACCCTGTATTATGAACTTGAAAATGGTATTGTATAAAATTTGTGTACTTACATTAATTTATACAAATAAAGAGCTTTCTTTAAGAATTCAAGTATTTTCATAATCAAACATTCATTCTTGTATCTAAAATATCAATTCAATTTAAGGAAAAAATTGATAAATTCGTACGGCAAGTGACACCGAACCCTCAATTTATTCAAAATACATGCAATGATTAGGAGTGAATTTATGTTTCCCCATCCCTGTTATAAATTTTAGTGAGGTATAGGAAAAGTATTGCTGTAAAGTCTATATTTAATTTTGCCACGAACATTTTAGCCACCTACATTTTTATCACTGGTAATTTTGCTGGGATCTGGGTTTGGAGCTGGTAATCCTTCCAATTGAGATACAACAGTAAAGTTCTAACCGATAAAAGAAAAACATGAAAAGGAGGCAATATACCATGCAGCAAAATGTCCTCTATGAAAAATAAAGAGTGCCGAAAATTAAGGCTGCAAAATTACCTATGGCAAAAATATTCGAATGAAAATTGTCGGTCATGGCCGTTAATTAGGCCTTGTCCTTGTTTAATATTATAACTTCTGCTATTTCTTTAAAGACAATTTTTATTCGTATATATTTCGAACATTTATGAGTTACAGTATATCATTTAAATATAAGTTGATTTTGTTCAAAAGATATTTAGGTCCTGAAAAGGTTCAACAAAAAAACTTAAAAATATTTTTTTTGTTCAATACTTATATGAGTATCATTTTAAAAATTCCTCAAAATCGATCCTCAAATTCTAAACTTGGTCATTAATGGGTTAAATATTGAAAAAGTAGGTATATCTCTCTGCTTTAGAGATGGAACAAGTTGAGCTTAAGATATTACCAAACGGTTTGTGTGACTTCAAACACTTTGACAACAAATACAAAATATTGTAATCAGACAAACAATGATATTACAAAAAATATATTTTTTGATTAAATGTAGTCAATTAGCTCTTTTCGGACCTTTTTTTCAAATTTAGCTCTTAAATGAATGTTCAATGATCCAAAGAATGGGCATGTCCACGACCTTACCTAAAAAAACGCAATTTACTTTCCTTATATATATAAATGTCCAATATCCATAAATAGAATGGGTTGACTCACGTCATAAATTGCAGTATAATTAAAGGAAAGGCTTAAAATTAATATTTTTATGACATGAAATGTTCAATAAATCTAAATTTAATTCATTTAATTGCTTTAAAAATATAAAAAATCTTATCATCTTCATGAAATACTACTCTATGCCAATAACAAACTTATATTTGAATCAAATCAAAGTATTATGTTCTAAAGATATCTATAAAATATCTGTATTTGTACAATTTTCGTAATTGATGGATCAGGGATGAAAAAAGTAGGATAATTACAAAAAAATATATTATTCTTCCACTGTAATAGTAATTTTTATCTACAATACTGAAATAAGATTGTATAACGATGAAATAACATATTTTATGAACAGATATATAATAAAACTATGCAATAGGCGAATTCAAATTATATAGAAAGTAAGGTTTCAGCCCTTTTTTTTTTTTTTTTTTTTTGTTGGTCTCATATTGATATCCAATAGTTTTCCTTGATATTAATGTAACAAAGGTATTATTTTTATAAAACTTGTTTGTTTAGATCCCCAAAATGGCCGATATCAACAATGCTTACGTCAACGCTCTGTAAATACCCTGCTTATGAGGGGAACAAACCTCAACGTCCTTATATACTAGGGTAAGGTGAAAAGTTATCGGCCGGTCAGATGGTACTGTAAATGGTTAAAAATTGTGTTTCATACCGGATGCAAGTATAATACCTTTTATGACTTGTTTCATCTGGTTTGCTCAAGTAGTTTATTTACATCCAATGAAGAAGTTAATAGTACCGTAGATTAGTATTTTTGGAACCTTTCAGACTCTCACTTTTGGTAGGGAATACTGATGTTCGAGAGGCGACGGATCAAGTGTGTTGAAGTTAAGGGGAATTATTTAGAAAAGTAAAATCATTTTTTATCTAAAAGTTGCAGTCTTTCTTTTTTAGGCTGATAACTTTTCACCTACCCCCGCTTTGTACAAATATTACTATTACGAATAAATACTACGACTATTTAACCTTTTTAATTAAGGAACTCTAATTCATTTTTTCTTTAAGCATTAATAAGGGGAAATATTCTTCTTCTTTATATTAGATATCATTATTATATGCAGATTAGAGAAATTCACTCTCAAATACTTTTTCTGGGCCATGCCCTATCTAACAAATATGCCTGCTCTGAAGCCTAAACGGATCAAGTTATATAGAAAACTAAACAATACGATGCCAATTTTAGTATTTGTTGTAATTCACCCCTTTTTACTATTTGCTGCAATACCTCAAAATTATCCTCAATTAAAGAATTTTAAATTTTGATGAAATTATATCAATTGATAACAAAAAAGTTAATAATCAAGTAATATAAGTTAAAGGAAATACAATAGAAATTGAATACACTATGGCAAAAATAATACACCTTTAAAAATTATTTTTACCCTCAAAAACAATTTTTAAGAAAATATATATATTTATATATTTTTTTATCCAGAGATAAGAAGGTACGGAAACTTTTCCCGTAAAAGAAAGCTGGGTTCGTTGCTTGTGTGGTACGTAGCGCCATCTCGTTGGAAGTAAACTTTTTCTTGATCAATACCATTGTTCTTTTACGGGAAAAGTTTCCGGACTGTGTTATCTCTCTAAGAGGTGATTGCAATTGGCCACCAAGATCTTGTGATTTAACACCTTGCGACTTCTTCCTTTGGCTCCAAGTGAAAGATAAGGTCTACGCCAATAGCACAGCGTCGATTCAAGACCGCAAAAATGGAATTTGTGAGGCTATTGAGGACATTCAACAACCACTTTGCGATTTGGTGATGAAAAATTTCACAAAAAGGATACAGTCCTGTAAGTGTAGCTGCGGCAGCCATTTCGCTGATATTGTTTTCCATTATTAATAGCATATCTTTCACTTTGCATTGAAATAAACATTCGATCAAATAACTAAAAAAATGCCATTTTTCTTTGAATAACACCTCCTATCGGAAAACCTTGTATAATATTTTAGAGTTATACAAGTTAATTTGAGCTTTTTAGATGTTCTAAAAAAGGGGTTGTTGTCCTCGGTTTTTTGTGTGGCAACAAAAATTTTGGTCCTTTTTCAGTCTGATGAACTTATTTTCATGTAGTCAATATCAAGGCTAATTCTAAAACACTTTCTTTTAATGTTTGAATAGATATTAAATGATAACCTTTATTTTTAAATTTAATTATCTGCTTCAAAACAAGATTTGGGCTCATCAACAAAAACAAAACAATTTCCATTAAAATCTGTAAATTCACAAAAATTTCTTGACAATTTGGTAGCCTCTATGTCATTTCAGAAATGGCTGGTCTTTCTCAATGCTAGTATACAAAAATTTTGTTTGAGTTACATATAGAATTTGTTCATTTTCCCAATCTATGTAAATTATGAGTGTATGATGAAGCGAAACTTTGATTGCTCTTAACAAGAGAACCAAAAAGTAAATATAACTTGAGGAATTGACTCTAATAATAATATTAGTTAGCGTTAAAAATCTTACTATGTTAGTGATCGGCTCATTCTCTGCACAGTTTGTACAATCGAAAAGGCTTTCATCACTCCAAACATATCATTTACCAAAGATGATACAATGAAATCCAATCCAGGACTTGGAAGTACGCATGTTTTGCTAGACTCTACTGTTGAAAAATGACATTTCCTTCACACTATGGTCACTGGATAAATGAAAGCCTTGCTCTCAGCAATGAATTTGTGCATAGTCCGATTCATTTCTATTTCATGGTTCAGCTGGTAGCAATAACCCTGATACTCTTGGAGGCCTTTCTCACTTTCAACTTTTGGAATCATGCTGGAGATAGCATTGGAAACAAACCATTTTTGTGTTCGCTTGCAGATAAATACTTCTATGATACCACAATGAGTTCTAAATCATATTCCTTCTTTATTTGTAACCATCTGACCACAACTCCCCCTATCAATAGGAGTAACATATTCCTCTCTTCCCCAGTTATGGTAGTTAAGTATCATCTTCAGACAAATTGCTCACTCAAATCCACATAAACAAACCATATTTTCTGCCGGCATAAATTATTTCCGTTCGAGTTATCTCGAAACCTTCGAAGAGATGTATGGAACGACTCTTCTTTTTCAACGATTTATAGCAATACAAATTACCCTCACTCGGAAGTTTAAACGATCCATTCTCTTTCCCAGAATGGCAGGGGGTGAACTGGGTGATACTGAACAGATGAAGGAATGCTTGCCCAAGATGTTGCCCATTTCTTAGCATCAGTGTATTGACAAGCTGTTGAGCCTCAATGTGAGTTGGGTAAATTATTTCCTCAATTAACATAGCCGTTTCAATAGCAGTAGTAGTTATACAATACATATTTAATTAGCATATGTAATCAATCATCAATGCCTTTGGCGTAAAAATGGAAAGGAAGAATAAAAATCTATTGGTCCCATTGCTTCATGCAATTCTCCAAATGGAATTACATGACTTTGGATTCCCTAAGGATTCTCATTTTCGTGATGTATGGATAGAAGTTTGCAGAAGGAGTGACAATATGCCTCAGTTTCCCAAAATCTGTTCCAGCCATTTTAATGATAAAAATTATGAGAGAGATTTCAAAAATGAATTGTTGGGAAAGGCCGCTGGGAAAAAACTAAAGAAGGATGTCATTTCAAGTTTGAAACTGTTCAACTTTGTGGTGAATGATAGATTTCCTAATCCTCGTGAGGATGAAAGAGGTGAAAGATTGGCTATGGTTTCATGCAGCCCTCAGGATAATTCTTGGAATTTTGTAAAGAAATGGAAAGTTACTTTTTAAAATTTCATAATCCTACAGTTGACTGTGATCCTTTTGTAATAAAAATAAAATACCCCCACCAAAATATCAAAATCATTAAGAAATTTGTCAGAACAAGAACATTTCATCGTATAAAGTACTTAAACTTTCTCAAAAAAACTAAAGACTGCAAGATTAACACAAGAAACATAAGGAAATTTACTCATTACTAAGTCATACTCATATATCATTTAATTAACTCTCCTCTCAGCATATAGCTAAATCTGACAAGTTATATATTGTATGTAATTGTCCATATGTACTATTATACCATTATATGTCTACTATTTTGTTGTAACTCTGATGTTTTTAATAAATGAACAGTGTTAAACCTATAAAATTCAATTCTTTTGTCCTCATTATTTGATTTTCATTTGTGAACGTACGTAAGTTTGTTTTATTTTTTTTAAATATGTATATTATATTAAATGATCGAAATTTGCCATTTCGATGATATCACAAAACACTTTTTTCCTTTTTGTGTTTTAAACACTGTCAGAAGAGGATGAGCCCCCGTTATTGTATTATCATTGATCTAAGCCCTCTATAAGCATCTAGAATGAAACCAGAGTAAAACTCACTTTTATCAAAAATAATCAGAAAAAAGTATTGTTATTTGAATCACTTAGGTATATAAAACCGAGGACCAGAGAACAGTCCTCACCTATAACTCATTTTAAATAATCCATATTTAAATTTATTTCTACACGCTCATTATTACAAAAATGATACTCAATAATTTATCATCATGGTCATTTAAGTGTAACTTTTAAATTCTTTAAATCCAAAATTAAAAACGATGAATGAAAAAATATTTTTGTTATTCATTGATTAATTTTAAAAATTCGAAAAAAAATCAATTGAATCATCTATAAAACAAAATATGTATATTCTAGAAATATATAAATTAGGATAATTGATACCACTATTAACCATCTATGTGGTTTTCAAAATTCCAATATATAATCTTCCAAAATTTTAACTTGGATAAAAGTGTCAGTACCTTTGGGTAAAGGTCCACATCACCATCGCTGGAATGTATTTTTAAGTGGGGAATAGCGAGGGGGTTATAAAATGGTGACGTCAGTAGGATTTTTTAAAAAAGGGCGGGGCTTTTTAGCTTTTTTCGACTAATTTTGATTTTAAAAATTTTTTTTTACAAATACCAAATTTGACAAATAATTTTTTAGAAGAGAATAAAACTTTTTTTTAAATTTTAGAGTTACAATTTTTTTAAATATAATAAATTTCAATTCATAAAAATAAAAAGGGAAGTTGATTCTGTTTCTTTGTGGAAAAATATGACTTTAAAAATTTGCAAAAGTTTGTGTGTGAGGGGCTGAGGACAAACAGTCTTTAGGGCTCTATGGTTCCGGTGACACCGGTCTACATGGAAAAGTTCTCTAAGAATAACACAAAATACGTGTGAGGTAACTTGTTCGATCCGTTTGTACATGTTGTAACTTGTACAGTCAATTTTTAAAAATCAAATGTGCATACTTTTCCTTTTCTTATAAAAAGATTCCATTAGATACATCATTTATCAACATTCTCAACCTACTCAAATTACGCATATTTTTCCCGCGTGTGAACAAAAAAAATTGAATCTGATAAAAGAAAAATAATGGTCATTTTTTTTCCTTTTTTGTTTTTGTAAAAATGGGGAAATTTCTGCACCAACATAAGATTAGACTTAGTGTTGTGTCGGTTCTTATTTATTAAGGACCGGTCCGGTCGGTCCTTGGAATTTTTTCTAAAAATATGGATGGTTTATTAAGTCAAACAAGACATATGAGATATATATTAAGAACATTGCATATATGCTGTAAAAAATATTATATTACATTTTCATTTTAATGCAATATATTAAAAAGGAACAGATAATATTATTACTTTATTATATAATTTGTTCTATTACATAACAAAATAATTATAAAAAGAAAATAATCCCTCAATGACTTAACAAGGGATGGATTTCACTTTTTTTTAAGGACGACAAAAGACAAGACTAAATTGAATGGGACTGGACTTTACTATGGTCCTAAATAAGGCCCAACACAACACTAATTAGACTTAATTTCATATATATGCGAAATATTCATACTATTTGATTTTTTTTTTTCATGTTCCTCATCTCTAATTATTACTTTTTTATAACTTAAGGTTTAGCTATGGTTCATAAGCTCCAAGAAATGGTGTTCAAAAAACTCATAAAAGGCAAAAACAACTGCTTAAATGGGCACAACAACGGGGGTAGTTGCATTGGGTGTAGCATTGTAATTAGCAATTGTGTGTATCCTTCATGATAATATTATGTTGTTATCCTAGCATAAATAACAGATGGGAAATCTTTTTTGATGCTCTTAATAAAGAGTAATATTGCCGGACATTATTGCATTATTAGCTTTTGCATCTAAATTTTTACAATGGATTTCATTCTAACATTTTTTTTACTAGTATATTTATTGTCTAATTTTATGATTTTGACATTTACTTTATTATTAATAATTATTTGGATCTCAACCATTGAGATATATCTATCCTGTGCACAATTGTATATAGCAACTTCTATATTAGGAAAAAAGAGTGATGATCTTTTTGATTAAACTTTTGGCTTTTGTTTAGCAACTTAAAGATATGACATATTTAACTGAATTCATGTCAGAAGAAGAAAATATTATTTGGATCAATCTACTATTTCAATATTCTGTATTTATAATTTATTGTTATTATTAGTTATATGATTACAATTGTTTAATTTTGTATATTTAACATAAATGTATGATGGTTTACTTTTTAGTATGTAGATTATATTTAATTTAAGCCTTCTTTTCTAAACTTGGAACTTCACATATATTTCGAAATACTGTACTTTGTCGTTTCATTAGTTATTATTCTGAGAATATGGGTCATAATGAATTACAATTTTATGGAGTGTGACGTTTTCGAATCTACTGTAACGGATAAAAAAGTTTATGTCAATTATACGTAGTATATCTTTATCAAGCATTTTGCTAATAAATACTTTCATTATACTCTCAAAAATTATAGTAAAGCAGGCAGCTGATAATCACATTGGTATTTTAAACAATGATACCATAAGTCTTTCTCCCTCCCTCCTTTTCCTTGCACGTGTTTTTCTTTTCAGAATTATCAACATTGCATGGTACATTCTTCTTCTTCGAAATTATTTTCCTTGGATGCCGAATAGATGCTTGGGAGGATCAGTGAATCCATTCCTTTGATACTGCCAAATTATATTAATCATTCTCCTATATTAAGTCGTTTCCCAAATTCCCAAATGTACGGACTTGTTATTCATTACTACACATAATGTTTCATCCAATCATTCAATATTCGGTTCATCGCCACCCCAATTGGTGAATCTGTCTATATTTTTCTCGTCAAGCCATGACCAATTAGCCTCTGTTCTACTTAATCATAGTCTCAAGAAAAAAATACCTCTGTTTTGATTATGATTTGAAGGGATGACACGAGCTTGTATTTCTCTTCAAAAAATATTTTGATAATCATTTCAATAAGTTATGGATTTAGATAGAATATGAATAAGTTTTAAATCTTTTATTTTCATGAGCAAGCCTTTCTTTGAATTAAACAATTTAAGGGACTCTGAAAATGTTGCCTTTTTCAATAAGAAAAAAAAACTTCAAAGCAAGAGCCTTGTATAGATATTTGGGAGTGCTCAACATTGAAAGACATTATAGATTTGGAATAATGAAGCATAAATATAGGAATACATACTTGAGTACACCCTTCTTCTGATGTTGAAGGAGCTTCATATATTTCTTGTTCTGTTTCACACAAGTAAGGTGATCTTAATTCACAGATCGCATTCTTCCAATCTAGCCAAACATAATCGCTTCCTTTTTTATTTATAGGGTTTCCCTGATCCCAATTGGAGATGTTTACCTCTTTTCCATCCTCCACACAAAATAGATTTCATCACTTGTTTTGGTCCTTAAGCCGAACCAAATATTTTTAACTTGGAGCATTTTGGACCAGTTCTACAATTACCGTCGTTAAATGGGGCTACATATATAGTAAAATATATAGTCTTGCTCTCTAAATATCTCTTGAAATACAATCACTTGATACCTTCACAAATATTTTTCTTCCTTCATAAATTGATAACAGGAGAAGATGACTTCTTCCTTTCCACGAGGACAACTCATGTAATGACCAACAATTACTAAAAACGGTTATTATTCGGAATTAACTATGAAGCATAAACAATATATCTTCTGTCTCTCTGAAATTTGTGTTCCCCCAATAATCCAATTTAGTTCCATCGACCCACTATAAATACTCATCCTCAAGCTTATCCTTGCGTAGACTAATCTGATAATGTTGATCCATATTCTTAATCGTCCATGTAATGAAAAGATTGTCTAAATCTTCGTTTAATTTTGGTGCACTCTGTTTGAGCCTCTTCGACTAATAATTTATTGTCACTGGAGGTGTTAATGCAACGTTGATAAGTTGGGTGCTAATGAGAGGGGCAAATACCCAGTTGTTATAATATTTAAATGCATGTATACATGAAATTATATAAGAGTCTTCTATTATTAAGGGCTTATTATACTTCATAAAGATTAGTATCATCCCATTTTCTAAATATATTTACAGTCATTCAGTTAAAGGTGTGCGCATTATCTGAGGGTGAACAGTCTAACCAATTTTTGTAGCCACTTAATATAGATCCATTTGATGAAGAATATGCTACACAGTTACCATTATCAGGATGAGTCTCAATATTGTCTATCCAATTACTATCAACTCCCTTCCTGACTTGACTACCATCTTTCCAAATGACAAGAGATATTTTTTTAATCCATATAAGACCAATATAGGCAGAGTCATTGTTTAACTGTTCTATAAATTGTTCCAAGAAAAAATCAACTTTGAAATGATATGAGAGTATCTTGTATTACAACTCACTAACCAAAAGTCATTCACCCCTTCATTAGGCACAATGGCGAGAGGAACTCCCTCGACAACAATTTCTTCAAAGCATTTTTGTACATTTTCAAAATGACTGGCTTCTTTTATGAAATAGTAGCATGAATCGTGAGAAAAAATGAAATTGTACTTTAATTCTTAGTATAAGTAAAACGAATAATGAAATTTTGAGTTAGACTGTTCTACAGAATTCATTTTTACTCTTAATTATGGAACATACGCTATTCTTTTTTCAATATGATTTACATATCTCCATTTCCCATCTTCCTGTATTTCAACTCTCAATAATGTCTTATTGACACAAGGATAATTTTTTCTGCCCAGGAACGAAACTCATTCTGATAAAAAAATTCCCCATCTGCACTATGAAATGTTTCAGGATTTTCATGTCGAAAGAGTCCAATAAATAAAGGTCCCACAATATTTTTTGAAATATAGTCATAATAAGTGTTGTTTTGGTCCTCCTTTAACACCAAGGACCGTGATCCAGTCCAGTCATGCCCAACCCCACTTCTCGGCCCTTAAAGTAGGCAAAATTGATCCCTTTGACATCATTGAAGGGGTTGTCTCCCTTAATTAATTATTCAGATATATAATGGAGCAAAGTTAGTCTGTTTATATGTTTGCTTGATTGTCAGAAAAAAAAAACTCAACTGAACAATTAGCTAATAAAAAAAGAGTAAAGTAATTTTATAAAATAAAAAACACTGAATGTAAAATCTAATTAGGCTTAGCAATGACCGTGTTTTGGTAAAGAATAACCAATCAGCGCTCTAGAGACTAAAGATACTAGCTCATCACATCATATTACTTTTTTTTCTGAAACTGTTGTAATTATTTTTTTAATCTTCAGGAGAGAACATTTAAGTATTGAGTAGTATCGTGTGCTCATGAAAAAGGGAGATTAATAATGAAGATTTATCAAAGAGTTTTGTTCTATGTTATTAAAACAAAATTTGTCTTTGGGCCATGTCGTGTACTATTGCTAGTAAATTATATAACTAAGTAAAAATATAATATTTTCGTATTACATTTCATTATTATGAAAACAGGAATTTTTTATTACAAGATATGTAGAATTCTCT
Organism: Lepeophtheirus salmonis; assembly: GCF_016086655.4. Taxonomy (NCBI): domain Eukaryota; kingdom Metazoa; phylum Arthropoda; class Copepoda; order Siphonostomatoida; family Caligidae; genus Lepeophtheirus; species Lepeophtheirus salmonis. The sequence goes on along the minus strand of NC_052137.2, from coordinate 23,186,648 downwards.
TAATACATATCTGATATATCTTACTTCGCTTAATAAACCAACGTCATTCGTAAAAAAAGGTCAAGGACTGGCAGTCCAACTGTAATGGACCAAAAAAATAAAGACCGATCACACATTTGTATTCGTTAAGTTTTGCTTTGGATTATAATTTTATTTAAATAAAAGTATTTGGAAGGTTTAGTTAAGCTAAATTATATTTTTTTGGAGAAGAAATTTATCAAAGTTAAGTGCTTGGATTTTTCAAAACTCCGAGATAATGAATTATATTATATAGAACTGAAATAAATCTATCCAAATATAACATTTATAATATTTTTTTGCAATAGAAATATATCTAAAAAAAAAGAAGAAGAAGATTTGAAATAAACTAAACTAATCAAACAAAGCAACAATATTTCTGCTCACATGAGGATATCAATGGAAATACAACTATTAAAGTTTTCAAATTAGTTACTACTGGAATAACACATTATATTATCAACCTCTTATTGATATGTTATCCTTTTTTATTTACTGTATTGAAGTTTAATTTTGTCTTTTTCATTGAAAAAAAGGTTAAGGGCAATCATTTATTGCTCTCTATAATCAAGGAAGTTAGAGTCACAAAAAATATTATAGAAAACGTCAATCCTATAATGTATTTTTTTTACTTAAATATTTTATTTATATACATGTTTTTAATAACGCACAACAAAAAAGCTTTTTTCATACGGTTTAGAATTTGCAATTATGCTAGGGGTAAACGTTAACCAAACTAGATAAAATTTTGTATTTGTATTATATTTACCTAGCTGCAGTATCAAAATTAGGTTATTTTGTTTATGTTGGGGCACTGAATCAGCCTAATATTAACATTTTCCATATTCAAAAGTTGGTTTTAATGTATTGAAGGGTAAAAATACTCAAAAAATTCAAATCAAAATTTTTCAAAACCAAATTTTATACGAAAAAGCTAATTTCTAACTCGTAATCAGCTTGTCAAGTATAACTGAGATTAAATATTGAAATTAAAAGATTTTTTTGTGACTTTGTTATTTATAGACTATAAAGAGTAAGGATATGTTCCCTTGGCAATTTTGTAAGTTTGCCCACTCATAATGATTTTCTATTGGATCAAGGTCCATGACCTAAATGTTCTACTTGTTGAGACAGTCTTTTTTTTTGTTTGGCCTTTGGGTCATTGTTATATTGAATGCCTAATACACGACCATTATCAATCCCTTGCCACGAGGGAAGAAGGTTGTTGGCCTTGTATCTGGTGATGTATATAGTACCATCGATGCGATAAAATCGTCTTTAAAAAATCGAAACATGGCAACTTATACGTAGTCCACAAAAGCAGAAGAGATTAAGTATCTTACAACTATGGCTTCCAACAAAGGCAGAGTTTTTAACATCATTATAAAGAATTTTAGAAATTTCTTGATATAGTATTCTTTTAAAAATCTTTTCAGTTTATTTGTTTGTTTTTTTAAATTAATTTTAATGATTCTTTTTTCTCAACAGTAAGTTTTATATTAGCCAATTAAATTTAAATACATAAAAGGAAACTTGCGTTATTAAAAAACATTAAAAAAATATAGTTTTTAAAAATATTCTTAAAACAAGTTATATAAAATATGTGAGTTATACATATGTAGGCCGTCAATACAAAAACAATCTAAAATGTTTTTTCTTAACCTGAGAGTCATTTGTATATACGACAAATTATTGTTAATTTAAATGAACCAATTATCCTAATGAACCCTTTGACTGTTCTTAAAATTGCACTTGAAGTAGTTAAAATTGATGGTCACAATAAAATAATGATAAATGTTTATATTAAGTAAAAAAAATGAAAAATTTCGATCGAAGTCTTTGTCTTTTTAGCCATTGATCTCTAGGGGGTTTTACTTTTCGTACATATTCCATATTTTTAGCTCCCCTTAGGCGTCAACTTCGTGGCTTGTCATCAATATTTACAGTCTCTCGAGTCTTTTTGTTGTTATATACTAATTTTCTTAGATGATGCATCCCAATTAATAAAAATAAATTGAATTGCATTTGTTTTAAAGCAGAAGAGAAGAATTGAACCTAAATTCCGTTACAAGCAATCAAATCGAAAATAAGATACATGTTACACGCAAAAAACATTAAAGGTTTAAAACTTTACGAAAACACTGTATGTAAATATATATTTTAGGCACCCTCAAAGATAGCAATAATTATAACCATAACCAAATACAAAAATTAGACTAATCGTTAGAAAAAATAGTCATAAATTAACGCGTCAGAGAAAGTGTGAACACCGTTTAATTGCCCCTTCGAATCTCTAAGCATGCATAATTGACAAATTTGTCTTCTTGGTAATTTTCAATACGATTTTTAAAAAATAAATTAAATTTTTCTATTAAATCGGCCTTCAGAATTTTGTAAAAGCATTCAAATTTTTAAAAGAGGAGAAAATTGAGGCAATCAAAAAGTAAGTGATGGAACACTGTTTATCTTAGTTTATGAAAAGCTATATTGAAAACAATGAAGATATCCATAGATTTTTATATTGGAATATATATGAGCTGCTTAATTCAACTCATAAAAAAATTAATTAACAGAAAAATAAAAAATGATCTTCATTTATATTTCCATATTTTCCTCACACAATAGACTTAATGTGCTGAACTTCTTCATCATAACTTTGCATACGATTTACAAATTATTACTACTTTAGATACACCTAGGTTAAGAAGTGTACACTAATTACAGCTAAACTTTTATGAATTGTATTAATAAAATCCCGAATTACCTATTAAATATAGTATATAATGATAATTTTGTTTTAAGATGGATCCGTCTACAAGGGATTTTCACTTTACCAGATGATATTTTATCCTATATATTACAGTTTTAACAATGTAGAAAAGAAACTAAAAAAGAAAAGGATTCCAACTTTTTTAAGTTAATTTCAAATTTAAGTTGATAAATTTGACCAAAAAATTGTTAATTAACTTATTTTAAGATTTCCTATTCTGTCAACTAAGCTTGATAATTTAATATTTGTAAAAAATATGAGCTACCTTTTGAAGTATTAATTTGTTAAGGGTTAAAAAGGGGTTTTTGTTTTTATTTTACAAAAACTATGACTTTTTTATAATATTGTGATCCAAAATGATCAATTTCATTTTCATATCTCTGCTTTTAGATAATGCAATCAAGGGCCCATCATCTCCACTCCAGATCAAAACAAAATTGAAATTTGGTCAACAACTGTTATTATTCCAATAATAAAAATTTGATGGACCAAAATCTTAGAATATATTAGGTATTAGAGAACAAAAAAAAATATAGAAATACAGGGAGCGGGGATTAAATTGTCGCCAAAATATTTTTCTACAAAAAACAACACAAAATATACATTTAACTTTTTTATTGAAAATCAAAACTTTGACGAGCATATAGATATAAAATAGCCATTCATTTGATATAATCACCGTTGGCATCAATAACAGCCTCAATACGGCCTCTGAACCGGCCGCAGGCTCTTCTGACCATCTCATTGTCCATGTTGCCGAATACCTCCTTGATGGAGTCCATCAGGCTGGGCTTGGTGATATGGGGATGTCTGTTGGTATGTCTCTCGACATAGCCCCAGACAAAATAGTCCAAAGGATTAAGGTTGGGAGAGTTAAGAGGCCACAAATCCTTGGTTACGACGTCATAACAGTTCTCGGTTAACCACTGCATGGAGATTTTGGACACATGGCAGGGTGCTGAGTCCTGTTGCCACGCCCAGGACCCAGATCCCTCGCCATGGCCTTCATGGACTTGGTAGGGTCATCCTCAATTCTTCACCTTGTCGACAAAGTCGGTGTCCCTGACCTTCCTGTCGGCGCCCTCCTCCTTGGGTGCCCTCTTTATGGTGCCATTAACATCCCAGGTGTCCTCTAGCTTCTTAAGGATACGCTGAACAGTCTGTAAATTCACTCCTAAGGTTGAAACAATCGTTGAATTGGAAATTTCACCTCCATTATTAACCTATGCCATGCCTGCGGCGGACCTCGAAAGCTCCTCGTTCCACTTATAGCTCTTTATCTCCTCATATGATGACAGCATTATGCTAACTGAACTACATATTGTCAGCTGACAAGAATAGCTTTCCTATTTGGTAACCGGTTTTTTATTTGATAATGTCGTCTTCAAGTTATCAAGGTTTAAAGTAGGCGACAATTTGATCCCCACTCCCTGTAATAGGAAAAAAACTGAATTATTTAGGCTATCTGTATATTTTTTAAATTCTCAAAAACCTATATACACAATTGATTTAACCAAAAACAACAAAAATTTAAAAGAACTAGAATTAATTTATATACTTTTGCATAATTATAAATTAAACTCAAGTATTCTTTGCATTGGTTGTATTTTTTTATGCTCATGAATTTCAATAGTAAGCAATTATATTTTTATGGGCTAAAAACTATATCAATTGGAAAAGGATATGGCAAGTAAATGTGATCATTAATCCATAGTATGTGTAAGTCCTTATTTATTCGGTTTATCCAGTCCATTCTTAGGTTCGATCCTATCAGTCCTTGGGAACGGTCGTTAAAACTGTCATTCCTTTTGACTGAAAATACTACAACTGATTAAAAAAGAAGAAATAAAGTATATTGACGTCATCAAAGACCAAATATTATAAGTTTTAGGACTGTTATGCAGGATTGAACTGTACTCTACCTAGACCAAACTGAATGAGACTGCAGTTGTCCGTCCAAAAAATAATGAATAACACAATACCACTAATACATTCGATATAAAATTTTTTTCCTTTTTTGAGGGTCAAGATATGATTGGGAAAAATGTCAAAGGAAAATATCACAAAGTGTTTCTTAGAAAAAAATTCTAAATTGTTCTTGATAAACCGTTGCTATATTTTATTAAGTACATATCAATTTTCATTATTGGTGCGTGAAAAGATATATACTAATGGCATGTACATATTATCTTTGTAGGCTTGCTTTATAATTAGTATAATATGTAGCTATTTCAAAGAAAGAGAAAAAAAAACAGGAGCTCAAGAGTTACAAATATATTATAATATATGTTAATGTATTATATCAATGAAGTGTACGCTTAGAATAATGACATTTTTCTCGTATATTCAGGAAAAAAGTCGATGGCTCTGGAGCCTTTATTTTCTTATGAAAAATATTATCTAAAGAACGAAGGTTTTTCTCTCGAATATTCTCACAGAATATTTGTTCTTATAAATACTCCTTCAAGTATTGGAGAATTCATCAGTATAGACAATCTAAGCAAAAAGTAAACAGTCCACACAACAACAACATGTCTATAATTCTTCATCAACATCCTTCAAGAGTTCCTGTAACAATAAGGGACTTTGTTTGGTCAGATCTCATTCGTTTTTCAACTTGGAACGACTTTAACAAAACTCCAAAAAAAATCCGTAGAAGTTGTATGGTGTCAACTTTTAGCTCTAAAGAATCACAAGTGAAGAAGTGTTCCTGCCGTACTAGAAATACTATGGAACAAAAAGAAATCAAGGATTCTCAACAACAATCCAAGGATACAAATGAAGCATTAAATCTTTTCAAAAACAAAGACAATCAAGTCATGCAAATCAAAGAGGAAGAAGACAAACTAGAAATTACTTTGGATACTCAACAATTCGAGCCAGAAGAATTACAAGTTTATGTGAAGGATGGAGTCATTCATGTTGAAGCGAAACATGAAGAGAGTTCAGAGAATGGAGGCAAGTACTCTGCTCAACAATGGGTCAGAAAGTATGCATTACCCAAAAACACTTTACCAGAAACTGTTGTAGCTAATCTCTCATCTGATGGTCTCTTAAAGATTGCAGCAACAAAAAGGAAGGAGGCGCTCACTTTTAATCAGATCACTGTTCCTATCATTATGAATAAAAATTAATTCATCCTTGTTACAAGTTTACTTTAGATGCATACCTAAAATGTACATAAATATGTTTATAGATCCCAAAATAATTTTGTTGTTATAATGTTATAAATCCAGAAAAAATACATCAATGTTTATATTATATAGAATAAATTATTTTTACATTTTTTTTTTAAATTGAACATTAATTGAAATGATCAATGTCCATATATTAACCTACATCAAGTGGGATTGCGATAAAATTTATCAAAAATAAACTTTATAGCTTGAAACTAACCCTCTAGATGTCACTATTAACACTTATCTTTTACAGACTATGTAAAAATATGTCAAAGTCTACGGTTTCAAATTATGTGTACAAAAGTGAGGTACACCATTATTATCTTTTCTTACGTTTGGTCCATATCTTTAAATGGCAAGGCATAGGATAGGGATTATAATAATATATGTATTACTGGCAAAGGATTACCCAGCGTTGCTCGAGCTCAGGAGGAAGCGGGAAATCACATTGACAATGGTCAAATAAATTGATTTTCTTTTTTAAATTATTCTGAAAATACTTTTAAATACCGATAATGGCTTTGTTGTATAAGTTTACCCTCACGTCATACTCTCTCTTTCTATCTCTAAATTGGAAACCGTGACAGAGGATAGTGAAAATTCAATGCTTTTAACCTTTCAATAGTAAGGAAATAACATCTGTACGTCAAGTGTAGGGACCTGAAGTCTATCCTGATGTCAAAGTTCCACGTGAATGAGGGGTTATGCCCTAATTTGCTAAGGCTATTGGCATTGAGATGTAACACTTTGGAGGAAAATGATCGAGTGTGCAACTTATTTGTCAATGAGATATCATGGCGCAAATTTGTAGATTTTGACCATATCCTTGATGTGTTGCAGAGGATCAAGTATTATAATATTTTTCTAGATATTGTTTAAAAACTCTCAACAATATCCATGTTGCTTCTTGTGAGACATGCAGTTATAAAAATATGCAGACTTGTAGCTGAAAAGATACGATACAGACTCATCAACCTTTTTCCGTGCAGGACTTGAGATGACAAAATATGTTACGAACATTTTAATTAAGAGCAACTTCTGCTCCTTCCGTCACATATCATACAATGGGATTCTTAAGCTCCTAAAAATCACTATTCTTATGTAAATATGGCCTCCAATATTTTGACAAGACTTCGTTTGTGAAAATTTAGCTCTACATATTGTCCGTACTTTGCTGTACTATAAAGTCAAATGGATAAAAAACGAGCTAAAAAACACAATCAAAAAGAGCCAAAAGAAACTAAAAATTATAAAGCATTCTTAAAAGTTGTCACATATTATAGAAATTTGCAATAAATATCTTTTTAGGTAATACTTTATATCCTCATTGTAATTATTCATAAGATTAGTTATACACATTAGGCGCACGAAGGAGCCACTATCAACATTAGTCACAATATCGTCTTACTAGATGTGTGTACTTATACATATGTATATGCTCTGTGGTTTCATTGCCCCAAATACTCTTACTATTGGCTCTTGTAACTTTAGTACTCTGATTATGAATTTTAAAAAAATAAATTTTATAAAGTATAAACAAATGAAAACACTCTTTTGCACTGATTTTGCTAAAAAGAAGAAAATATAATTTATTGACACTGTAAAGTGAAACACAAACGTACCAACTTTATTTTTTTTCGTACTTGCAACCAAAATAAAGTTATGGAGAATAATATTTTCGAAAAAGTAAATCTCGAAAACTGGTTCATTTTAGCAAACATTACAAAAATTATGTTATAAAATGATTTTGAATTTTATTGACGTATGATGAAAAAAATGAAAAAAAACGAAAAATTATTCAGAAAATGACAAATATTTCAGTTTCAGTGTAATTTGCGTTAGAAATTTCTATTCAAACGAATTTTAAAAAATATTTCTACGAACTTTAATTATCTGCAAATCAAATATTCCATTGGAAATACATTTTTTGTACCCGAAAAAAAAACTAAAGTGCAATTTTCACCAATTTTTTATTTTGTCAATAACTTTTTTGATTTTGAATCAATTTTTCAGGGAAGAAGTTTTACACTCCTAGCGAGAAGACGTAATTATTTAGGCTTCTTAGATTTAATTCGAAGCTAGCAGTTTTAAAATAAAGCCAGTGGCCCAAAAAATCATTTATAATTTAGTGCTTACTGTGACAAAAGATATACTTTCTAAATGGTGGCCCAAGGAACTCCAAAGGTGTTGAAAAAAGATCAAAAATATATTACTTCATATGCACAAGTGACGAAGAAGGGTCAATATATTTTTAAGAAAAAGAATAATTAGGAGTAGATGAAAAAAAGGATTAATACGTGAGAAAAGAAGGGGGATGAGCGTATGAGTAAAGGAATTTTCGTTTTTGAATTTAGAGATGAGAAGATTGGAAAAAGAAAAGTATATAACATTACTATAAATATGGAGATTTTGGCTAAAAATCTTATTGAGTTGGGCTTAGATTCCGAAGATATGATAAAAATTTATACATTCTGGAACTATGGAGAAGTAGCAATAGAAGTTAAAAAATTTCATAAAAAAATTGACAAGAAAGAAAACTCTCTTAGAATCAAATGTTTGACAAGCAAAAGAATGAAAGGAGTGCAAGATTATGAGCTCATCAAGGCTACAACAGGATTGAAGAAAAGAACATTTATAATTCCAAATGCAGTAAGGATCCCTAACCTGGAGGGCGTAACTTCAGGGATGGAGTCTTTGGGAGAAGAAGTTGAGGCTTACTATCAAGCACAGAGGCCCCAAGAATATGAAGGTGAATTCGCCAAAAAAATATTCAAAGAACCAGTAAGGTCAATGAATATTTTTGTAAAAATGAAGACTTCGCTAGATATCCCTCAATTAATTCCAATTGGAGAAAGATTGGTGAAATTAGAACGTAGTCTTATTGAAAAACAATGCCTCATATTGCATAGAAATTGAATTGAATGTATAGTGAGGAAAAATGGATTGCCAAGGAACTCCCGTAGTAAATATTTTGAAAAACTGAAAGAAATTTATGTACAAACCCAAGGAAGTAAATCGGCATTCAACGCTAGAGGGTGGCCATTTATCACAATCAAACTTTTCTGAAGATAAAGTTGAGGAAACCCAGAAAGATGTTCAGGTTCAGGAATTCAATCAAAATGACGAGATTGAAGAGACTGATCTAGTTGCAGATGGACTTTCATCTGAGGAAGCTGTTCCTTCATCATTGTATTTGGAACTCTAGATAATAGGGAATGATATATTTCAGAAGAAATGCGAAAACCACATCAAGAAATGGTAGGAGTTTGAAAAAAAAGAACGGAGAGATCGGAGATACCATGGTATCTACAGAGAATGATGAATTTCAAAAGACGAAGACTCCACTAAGGATTCAGATCATGGAAGGGGCTTGAGAGAAGACTGGTAAATTGTACTAAGAAACAAAGCTAATGCTCCCAAAAATCCAGAGAAGATTGATAGTCTGCATAAAAGGCTGATAAGGAGAGTCCTGCGGGGGAGGATGCGTAGAGAAAGAAGGAAAACAGAAACTAGTAACACGGGAAAACTTCAAAAGATCATTTTTCTCATTTACTGAAATTTCAATATGATATCACATATAGATAGTTCAGCAAGAAAAAATTAGCACAAAGATACCAAAACTCAAGCAAAGTAAGTGATCTTAACAGCTCACAAACAAGACAAAAATTCGATATATTTTCCAGAATCTAAGATCTCTCAAAAATTATCAAAGACGATATGACTACATTGATTACCTTAAAGGCAAAGATAAAGATTGTCTGCAGGATCCAAAAATAGATGAAGAAAATTTTAAATGTTTTGTAGATTATGCTAAATGTGACCCAAAAGAATTTATAGACTATAAAAACTGTATTGATAATAAAGAGGGGCGTGGACTATGATTAGAAAATGGTCTGGTATATAATCAAGAAGGCTATATCGTAAAAGTTTCACTTTTGGCTCATTTGATATCATAGAGGTTACACTCTATGAAGGAAAAATTGTTGTAGTAAATATTTATGGTACAAATGAAGACAGAGCAGAAATTTACATAGAAATAAACGACATACTATGTAATCTTGGGAACTTAAAAATAATAATTTTCCGGGATTTGAATCTTTTTTTTGATAAAGACTCTGACTCCATCAACTATCGAGGAGAATATAACCTAAAATCAAGTAACTTTTGGAGATTCTGATGGAGGACTTCAGAATGTTTGATGCAATTAAATACTGGTATAAGGGCAGCTTTGTTGATACGTGGTCAACTAAAACCAAAAAAAGTCGTATAGATCATACAATTTTTAGTAGGGAGTTGAACAAAAAAATTAAAAGTATCAAAATAATGAATAACGGAAGTTCGGACCATAAAGCACTCACTTTAAGGCTCTCACTTAGTAGACAAAAAAGGAGATGGTTTATTCCGAAGAAGATGGTTTTTGCACCAAGGATATCAATATCAATGCCCGTACATTGGGATTTAAAACGGAAAGGGTATTTATCGGAAAATAATTAGGGTCAGACTAGAGATAAAGTAACACAATATGTAATGTATTTAAAGAAATACAACAGAACTTCATTCAAGCCACATTCCTCTATGTTGTGTTTATATAATGATCATTAATGAATTTAATTAATAAAATTATTATCTTGCTTAAAAACACTCAATAATTTACATATATGACATTAAATATATTATGGATTCTAAAGTAAATTAGTCATGCTAAGAGTTTAAAAAAATGTGTATTCATAATAATATTAATTTAAATACAACATTTTTCGACTTAATGTCTCAAATTATCCTTTTAGCCAAAAAAAAATTCAAGTTTTCTTTCGGGAAGTAACTCTTTGCAAATTGTTAAGAGGGGAATAGTTTTTCATGAAAATAAAAATATAAATTAGGTAAAAAATAGGTTTATAATTAATTAGAAATGTTAATTTGAATAGTAAAAACCATTAAAGTATTATTTTTTACAAATTTTTTTAAATTAATACGAATTTAAAATTTAAGATGATAAATTCAAAAAGAATAGTTAATTAACTAATTAAAATATTTCCCTTGGTGTATATTATTAAAAATACTAATTTCGTTAATTAAAAACAAGTTTAAAAGTAGTTATTTATTTTTATTCTACAAAAAAGCTTTAATTTTTTACTATATTGTGATCAAAAATGAGGAGTTTATTAGATTTCCATAGAAAAAGTTTATTTTTGTCCTTTTTTCTACCTTACAACTAAATGTTACATTAATTTGTTTGGTATATTAGTATAACTTATATGTCTCTGCATTAAAATGATGGATTCATGGGCAATCATCTCAAATCAAGAGCAAAACAAAGTTGAAATTTTGTCGACTATTGTTTATGTTTTAGTAATAACAGTTTTTTGAAAAAGATCTTTTATGAAACTATATAAGACTGCCTATACAACAGGCCTGCTTTAAAATAAATATTTTATGAGGATATTTCAGTAAGAGAAAAAAAAAGGGAGGAGCTAAAGACGTAGGAACTATGATTGTGAAGTGTACATTTATATATGTGAATCTTGACATGTTTCTGGTATATTCAGGAATAAGGTCGATGGTTCTGGAGCCTTCCTTGCTTATAAAATATATTTTCTAAAGAACAAAGGGTTTTTCAATGAGAGGGTCCATTTTTCTGTCCCTCACAGTTCAATTTCTCCAATTCAGGTCAAAGATAAAGGAAATTAAAACTTTTTTTTTAAATCTAGAAACATGTCTCTACAGTTTTTTGTTTTTTATTTAGACCCTTTAAGGCTAGAACAACACTTAGTCATGTACAAAGTGGCCTGGAAAACATACTAAATTTTATTTTTGGTAAAGATTGGTATACATCTTATATGAAAAATCACCAAATCGATAAATAATTTTATAAAAATTATTAGTTAGCAATATTAGGTATCACGTGAATCAAAAAGGTCAGTCTTCACGGATTTAAGCATCTGAAAAGTTGCCAATAATATCTTTGTTATTTGTTTCTTTAAGTGCTTTATGTTCTAGCTGAAATAGACATTAGTTTTCAATTTTTTTTTTAAACCTTTAAAAATGGTCGATTTTGATGGATTTTTGGTCAATTTCGTCTTTAATATTTACTAACGAATTTTCATAAATTAAGCTGGTGAAGTTGCGTTGAATATAGATTACAATAATATTCTAAAAACAAACTGAATTGCTTATCAGTTTTATATCTATCAACTATTTTGAATATGAAGCATCCTTTTCTCTTTTTTTTTAAATTGACAAGATATGTTCTTGTCTTTAATTGTATACATTACAGAAAGCCCATTGCACGGATGGGGAATGACACTATATTCTTTTAATTTCAACGGCTCGTTCTTTGCTTTGACAAGCAATCAAATCGAAGATGAGATACATGTTACATACAAAACATTACAACTTTACGACAACACTGTATGTAAATATATATTTTAAGCACCCTCAAAGATAGCAATAATTATAAACATAATCAAATACAAAAATTAGACTAATATTTGAAAAAAATAAATGGACCCCTTTGAGAAAGTGTGAAGGTTGTTTATTTTTATTATGTCAATTTTGAATAGTACAAACTGAAATGAAAGATGTTTCCAACTTTTTTAAATTAATAAATTAATTTCAAATATAAGTTGATAAATTTGATGAAAAAAATAGTTAATACTTATTAAAAGATTTTACATACTGTCAACTAAGATTGATAATTTAATATTAGTAAATAAAAAATTTTTAAACCAAAAAATATGGGTAACTTTTGAAATATTAATTTTTTAAAGATTAAAAATTGGTTTTTTTAGTTTTATTATACAAAAACTTTTTTATAATATTGTTATCCAAAATGATCCATTTCATTTTCATGTCTCTGCTTTAAGATAATACAATCAGGGGCCCATAATCTCAAATCAAGAGCAAAACAAAGTTGAAAATAATGAATATATGTTCAAAATAACGTCAATTGAAGTTGATTGAAATAAATATAAATATCAAAATGTGCAATTACATTTAATTTAAATTAAATTCAACGAAAAAAAATTAACATTTGCATTCATTTTGTTCTTTTTTCTTGATGATGTATCAAATAAATTCTGACTTCTACCTCCTTATTGCAAGAAGACATATCCTTCCTCTTACACCAGTGAGAAAAAGGATGAAAAAGGTCCATGGTTGAATTTGATAAAAGCCCTGCAGCCAAAGAACAGCTTTTAAAAAAAGGCAAGAGAGGAAGCAAGGTGGAACTTAATCATGCAATCTTCTTCATTAATTTCTGAAGTTAGTACTTTTGATGAGCAAACTAATGAAATTATGGATGACAATAGTGAAGATGAAATGCCAATGTATACTCCAAAAGAAGCTAAAAAAAACACTTGATTATTTCTGATCTCTTACCTGCCCTTGATTGAACCACTGAAAATCAGTTTTTATATTATTAGAAGCAGGTAAATGCTGGGCCACAATGTGAAAGAATTTTCATTTAAAAGAGAAAAAATTCGTCAAAATAGGGCAAAGTACAGACTCAAAAAAAGAAATATATTTAATATCAATGCAACGTTTAGTCGAGAAGTTCCTCTTGTCACACATTGGGACGGAAAAATGATTCCAAATCTTAATGAAGTGGAACAAAGGATCGATTATCTGTCTCAGTTTCCAGAAAAGGAATTTCTAAACTATATTGAGTGGACGGACTTTCATCTGGGACAGGAGAAGAACAAGCGAATACTGTATTTAAAGCAATTAAAGAATGGAATATAGGACACAAAATCCAAACAATGTGTTTTGACACTACAAGTTTAAATACTGGCAAGAATAATGGAACTTGTGTTACATTTCAAAAGTTACTATGCAAAAAATATCTACCATTTCCTTGTTGAGACCATATATTGGAATTGTTTTCAGCTCCAAGATATTGCAAGAAGATGAAATGTATCGAGTACATAGCCCTATATAATTAATATTTCTACACGAATTAAGATCTCCCTAATTTCACATATGTACGTACTATGTCTGTATGTAGATATCAGGCCTGCTTTAATATTAATATATTTTGTGTGTATTCCAGTTAGATAAAAGCAAGGGAGGAGCTCAAAAATTAGATTATATTATGTACGTAGAACGGAGTGTACGCTCTTATAGGTGAATCATGAAATTCTTCTCGTATATTCAGGAAAAAAGTCGATGGATCTGTAGCCTTTATTTTCTTATGAAATATATTATCTAAAGAACGGAGGTTTTTCTCTCGAATATTCTCACAGAATATTTGTTCTTATAAATACTCCTTCAAGTATTGGAGAATTCATCAGTATAGAAAATCTAAGCAAAAAGTAAACAGTCCAAAAAACAACAACAACATGTCCATAATTCTTCATCAACATCCTTCAAGAGTTCCTGTAACACTAAGAGACTTTATTTGGTCAGATCCCTTTCGTTCTTCAGATTGGAACGACTTTAACAAGGTTCAAAAAAAATTCCTTGATAGTTGTATGGAGTCAACTTCTAGATCTAAAGAATCACAAGTGAAGAAGTGCTCCTGCCGTACTAGAAATACTATAGAACAAAAAGAAGAAAAAGAAATCAAGGAATCTCGGGAGCAACAAGAATCCAAGGATACAAATGAAGCATTAAATCATTTTATAAACAAAGACAATCAAGTCATGCAAATCAAAGATGAAAAAGACAAACTAGAAATTACTTTGGATACTCAACAATTCGAGCCAGAAGAAGTACAAGTTTATGTGAAGGATGGATACATTCATGTTGAAGCGAAACATGAAGAGAGTTCAGAGAATGGAGACAAGTACTCTGCTCAACAATGGGTCAGAAGGTATGCATTACCCAAAAACACTTTACCTGAGACTGTTGTAGCTAATCTCTCATCTGATGGTCTCTTAATGATTACAGCAACAAAAATAAGGAAACAATAGGATCCAGTCAGATCACTGTTCCTATCATTATGAATAAAAATTAATTCATCCTTTTTCCAATTTTACTTTAGATGCATAACTAAAATGTACATAAATATGTTTATAGATCACAAAATAATTTTGTTGTTATAATGTTATCAATCCAGAAAAAATACATCAGTGTTGATATTATTTCCAATAAATTATTTTCAAATTTTTTTTTTTAAATTGAACATTAATTAAAATGATCAATGTCCATATATTAATCTACATCAAGTGGGATTGCGATAAAATTTATCAAAAATAAACTTTATAGTTTGAAACTAACCCTGTAGATCAAAGCTCAACCTTTCAATATTAACACTTATCTTTTACAGACTATGTAAAAATATGTCAAAGTCTACCGTTTCAAATTATGTGTACAAAAGTGAGGTACTCCATTAATACCTTTTCTCACGTTTGCTCCAGATCTTTAAATGGCAACGCATAGGATAGTGATTATAATAATATATGTATTACTGGCAAAGTATTACCCAGCGTTGCTCGAGCTATGGAGGAAGCGGGAAATCACATTGACAATGGTCAAATAAATTGATTTTATTTTAAATTATTCGGAAAATATTTCTACATACCAACAATGGGTATCTTGTATAAGTTTATCCTCACGTTATACAACTCTTTAACTCTTGTAACTTTAGTACTCTGATTATGAATTTAAAAAAAATAAATTTTATAAAGTATAAACAAATGAAAACACTCTTTTGCACTGATTTTGCTAAAAAGAAGAAAATATAATTTATTGACACTGTAAAGTGAAACACAAACGTACCAATTTTATTTTTTTTCGTACTTGCAATCAGAAAAAAGTTATGGAGAATAATATTCTCGAAAAAATAACTCTCGAAAACTGGTTCGTTTTAGCAAACATTACAAAAATTATGTTATAAAATGATTTTGAATTTTATTGACGTATGATGAAAAAAATGAAAAAAAAACGAAAAATTATTCAGAAAATGGCAAATATTTCAGTTTCAGTGTAATTTGTGTTAGAAATTTCTATTCAAACGAATTTTAAGAAATATTTCTACAAACTTTAATTATCTGCAAATCAAATATTCCATTGGAAATACATTTTTTGTACCCGAAAAAAAAACTAAAGTGCAATTTTCACCAATTTTTTATTTTGTCAATAACTTTTTTGATTTTGAATCAATTTTTCAGGGAAGAAGTTTTACACTCCTAGCGAGAAGACGTAATTATTTAGGCTTCTTAGATTTAATTCGAAGCTAGCAGTTTTAAAATAAAGCCAGTGGCCCAAAAAATCATTTATAATTTAGTGCTTACTGTGACAAAAGATATACTTTCTAAATGGTGGCCCAAGGAACTCCAAAGGTGTTGAAAAAAGATCGAAAATATATTACTTCATATGCACAAGTGACGAAGAAGGGTCAATATATTTTTAAGAAAAAGAATAATTAGGAGTAGATGAAAAAAAGGATTAATACGTGAGAAAAGAAGGGGGTGAGCGTAAGATTAAAGGAATTTTCGTTTTTGAATTTAGAGATGAGAAGAATGGAAAAAGAAAAGTATATAACATTACTATAAATATGGAGATTTTGGCTAAAAATCTTATTGAGTTGGGCTTAGATTCCGAAGATATGATAAAAATTTATACATTCTGGAACTATGGAGAAGTAGTAATAGAAGTTAAAAAAATTTCATAAAAAAATTGACAAGAAAGAAAACTCTCTTAGAATCAAATGTTTGACAAGCAAAAGAATGAAAGGAGTGCAAGATTATGAGCTCATCAAGGCTACAACAGGATTGAAGAAAAGAACATTTATAATTCCAAATGCAGTAAGGATCCCTAACCTGGAGGGCGTAACTTCAGGGATGGAGTCTTTGGGAGAAGAAGTTGAGGCTTACTATCAAGCACAGAGGCCCCAAGAATATGAAGGTGAATTCGCCAAAAAAATATTCAAAGAACCAGTAAGGTCAATGAATATTTTTGTAAAAATGAAGACTTCGCTAGATATCCCTCAATTAATTCCAATTGGAGAAAGATTGGTGAAATTAGAACGTAGTCTTATTGAAAAACAATGCCTCATATTGCATAGAAATTGGATTGAATGTATAGTGAGGAAAAATGGATTGCCAAGGAACTCCCGTAGTAAATATTTTGAAAAACTGAAAGAAATTTATGTACAAACACAAGGAAGTAAATCGGCATTCAACGCTAGAGGGTGGCCATTTATCACAATCAAACTTTTCTGAAGATAAAGTTGAGGAAACCCAGAAAGATGTTCAGGTTCAGGAATTCAATCAAAATGACGAGATTGAAGAGACTGATCTAGTTGCAGATGGACTTTCATCTGAGGAAGCTGTTCCTTCATCATTGTATTTGGAACTCTAGATAATAGGGAATGATATATTTCAGAAGAAATGCGAAAACCACATCAAGAAATGGTAGGAGTTTGAAAAAAAAGAACGGAGAGATCGGAGATACCATGGTATCTACAGAGAATGATGAATTTCAAAAGACGAAGACTCCACTAAGGATTCAGATCATGGAAGGGGCTTGAGAGAAGACTGGTAAATTGTACTAAGAAACAAAGCTAATGCTCCCAAAAATCCAAAGAAGATTGATAGTCTGCATAAAAGGCTGATAAGGAGAGTCCTGCGGGGGAGGATGCGAAGAGAAAGAAAGAAAACAGAAACTAGTAACACGGGAAAACTTCAAAAGATCATTTTTCTCATTTACTGAAATTTCAATATGATATCACATAAAGATAGTTCAGCAAGAAAAAATTAGCACAAAGATACCAAAACTCAAGCAAAGCAAGTGATCTTAACAGCTCACAAACAAGACAAAAATTCGATATATTTTCCAGAATCTAAGATCTCTCAAAAATTATCAAAGACGATATGACTACATTGATTACCTTAAAGGCAAAGATAAAGATTGTCTGCAGGATCCAAAAATAGATGAAGAAAATTTTAAATGTTTTGTAGATTATGCTAAATGTGACCCAAAAGAATTTATAGACTATAAAAACTGTATTGATAATAAAGAGGGGCGTGGACTATGATTAGAAAATGGTCTGGTATATAATCAAGAAGGCTATATCGTAAAAGTTTCACTTTTGGCTCATTTGATATCATAGAGGTTACACTCTATGAAGGAAAAATTGTTGTAGTAAATATTTATGGTACAAATGAAGACAGAGCAGAAATTTACATAGAAATAAACGACATACTATGTAATCTTGGGAACTTAAAAATAATAATTTTCCGGGATTTGAATCAATTTTTTTGATAAAGACTCTGACTCCATCAACTATCGAGGAGAATATAACCTAAAATCAAGTAACTTTTGGAGATTCTGATGGAGGACTTCAGAATGTTTGATGCAATTAAATACTGGTATAAGGGCAGCTTTGTTGATACGTGGTCAACTAAAACCAAAAAAAGTCGTATAGATCATACAATTTTTAGTAGGGAGTTGAACAAAAAAATTAAAAGTATCAAAATAATGAATAACGGAAGTTCGGACCATAAAGCACTCACTTTAAGGCTCTCACTTAGTAGACAAAAAAGGAGATGGTTTATTCCGAAGAAGATGGTTTTTGCACCAGGGATATCAATATCAATGCCCGTACATTGGGATTTAAAACGGAGAGGGTATTTATCGGAAAATAATTAGGGTCAGACTAGAGATAAAGTAACACAATATGTAATGTATTTAAAGAAATACAACAGAACTTCATTCAAGCCACATTCCTATATGTTGTGTTTATATAATGATCATTAATGAATTTAATTAATAAAATTATTATCTTGCTTAAAAACACTCAATAATTTACATATATGACATTAAATATATTTTGGATTCTAAAGTAAATTAGTCATGTTAAGAGTTTAAAAAAAATGTGTATTCATTATAATATTAATTTAAATACACCATTTTTCGACTAAATGTCTCAAATTATCCTTTTAGCCAAAAAAAATTCAAGTTGTCTTTCGTGGAAGTAACTCTTTGCAAATTGTTAAGAGGGGAATAGTTTTTCATGAAAATAAAAATATAAATTAGGTAAAAAATAGGTTTATAATTAATTAGAAATGTTAATTTGAATAGTAAAAACCATTAAAGTATTATTTTTTTCAAATTTTATTAAAATTAATACAAATTTAAAATTTAAGATGATAAATTCAAAAAGAATAGTTAATTAACTAATTAAAATATTTCCCTTGGTGTATATTATTAAAAATACTAATTTCGTTAATTAAAAACAAGTTTAAAAGTAGTTATTTCTTTTTATTCTACAAAAAAGCTATAATTTTTTACTATATTGTGATCAAAAATGAGGAGTTTATTAGATTTCCATAGAAAAAGTTTATTTTTGTCCTTTTTTCTACCTTACAACTAAATGTTACATTAATTTGTTTGGTATATTAGTATAACTTATATGTCTCTGCATTAAAATGATGGATTCATGGCCAATCATCTCAAATCAAGAGCAAAACAAAGTTGAAATTTTGTCGGCTATTGTTTATGTTTTAGTAATAGCAGTTTTTTGAAAAAGATCTTTTATGAAACTATATAAGACTGCCTATACAACAGGCCTGCTTTAAAATAAATATTTTATGAGGATATTTCAGTAAGAGAAAAAAAAAGGCAGGAGCTAAAGACGTAGGAACTATGATTGTGAAGTGTACATTTATATATGTGAATCTTGACATTTTTCTGGTATATTCAGGAATAAGGTCGATGGTTCTGGAGCCTTCCTTGGTTATAAAATATATTTTCTAAAGAACAAAGGGTTTTTCAAAGAGAGGGTCCATTTTTCTGTCCCTCACAGTTCAATTTCTCCAATTCAGGTCAAAGATAAAGGAAATTAAAACTTTTTTTTTAAATCTAGAAACATGTCTCTACAGTTTTTTGTTTTTTATTTAGATCCTTTAAGGCTAGAACAACACTTAGTCATGTACAAAGTGGCCTGGAAAACATACTAAAGATTGGTATACATCTTATATGAAAAATCACCCAATCGATAAATAATTTTATAAAAATTATAGGATAAGTTATGCAATGTATCACGTGAATCAAAAAGGTCAGTCTGGTGAAAAGTTGCCACTTCTAAATAGAAATCCTTCCATTTGAATGAATTTATCTGGGACCCCTACCGAATCCCCCTTTTGTCCAGAGAGGTTTTTGTATCAAGTAAAATAATTTTATCGTATTAAAATTCCTAAAAACTAAATCTGCCACTTCTTAAAGACATTGAACATTGTGTGTCCCTGTATTTAGTAAGAAAATACACGAAAAAAGATAAAAATCCTTTATGAAATGGAAAAGATTCATTTATGTTTATATTTTATTTTTATTCTATATAAATTTGTGTTTAATAATGTGGATTGGATTAATATTAATAGTATACGTGTCACCATGCATTAACATTTTGCCCGGAAGTCTGAGACCCACAATTATTAAAGTTATTTAATCTGTAGAACACGAAAATGATAAATATAGGTTTTGCCTTTTTAAGCCTTTTTTTTTAAATCAGTTTACTTTTACAGTATAACTACTATTCAGTACCCTATTTTACCATGAAATAACTATATAGATGAAAATCAAAGTAAATAGCCTATGGATACAAACATTGCATCATTTGAAAAATGAACTATTAATTAATTTATCTTGATTACAATTAATAAAAAAATGTATATAACTACCAAAAAACAGATTAATATAAAAGACCTTAATAAGAAGCTAATATCTTTGTTATTTGTTTCTTCAAGTGCTTTTTGTTCTAGCTGAAATAGTCATTAGTTTTAATTTTTTTTTTTTTTAAACCTTTAAAAATGGTCAATTTTGATGGATTTTTGGTCAATTTCGTCTTTAATATTTACTAAGAAATTTTCATAAATTAAGCTGGTGAAGTTGCGTTGAATATAGATTACAATAATATTCTGAAAACAAAATGAATTGCTTATGAGTTTTATATCTATCAACTATTTTGAATATGAAGCATCCTTTTTTTTTATTTTAAAATTGACAAGATGTATTCTTGTCTTTAATTGTATACATTACAGATAGCACATTGCACAGATGGGGAATGACAATATATTATTTTAATTTCAACGGCTCGTTCTTTGCTTTGACAATCAATCAAATCGAAGATAAGATACATGTTACATACAAAACATTAAAACTTTACGACAACACTGTATGTAAATATATATTTTAGGAACCCTCAAAGATAGCAATAATTATTAACATAAACAAATAAAAAAAATAAGAGTAATCTTTGAAAAAATAAATGGACCCCTTTGAGAAAGTGTGAAGGTTGTTTATTTTTATTAAGTCAATTTTGAATAGTACAAACTGAAATGAAAGATGTTTCCAACTTTTTTAAATTAATAAAATAATTTCAAATATAAGTTGATCAATTTGATAAAAAAAAAAGTTAATACTTATTAAAAGATTTTATATACTGTCAACTAAGATTGATAATTTAATATTAGTACATAAAAAATTTCGAAACAAAAAATATAGCTAACTTTTGGAATATTAACTTTTTAAAGGTTAAAAATTGGTTTTTATTTTACAAAAACTTTTTTTTATAATATTGTTATCCAAAATGATCCATTTCATTTTCATGTCTCTGCTTTAAGATAATACAATTAGGGGTCCATTATCTCAAAGTTGAAAATAATGCATATATGATCAAAATAACGTCAATTGAAGTTGATTGAAATTTAACTCATGAACCTTTTTTTAATTTCTTTATCATTTTGCAAACCAAAAATTGGACTGATAAATATCAAAATGTGCAATTACATTTAATTTAAATTAAATTCAACGAAAAAAAATTAACATTTGCATTCATTTTGTTCTTTTTTCTTGATGATGTATCAAATAAATTCTGACTTCTACCTCCTTATTGCAAGAAGACATATCCTTCCTCTTACACCAGTGAGAAAAAGGATGAAAAGGGTCCATGGTTGGATTTGATGAAAGCCCTGCAGCCAAGGAACAGCCTTTAAAAAAGGCAAGGGAGGGAGCAAGGTAGAACTTAATCATGCAATCTTCTTCATTAATCTCTGAAGCTAGTACTTTTGATGAGCAAACTAATGAAATTATGGATGACAATAGTGAAGATGAAATGCCAATGTATACTCCAAAAGAAGCAAAAAAAAAACATTTTATTATTTCTTTGATTGAACCACTGAAAATCAGTTTTTATATTATTAGAAGCAGGTAAATGCTGGGCCACAATGTGAAAGAATTTTCATTTAAAAGAGAAAAAATTCGTCAAAATAGGGCAAAGTACAGACTCAAAAAAAGAAATATATTTAATATCAATGCAACGTTTAGTCGAGAAGTTCCTCTTGTCACACATTGGGACGGAAAAATGATTCCAAATCTTAATGAAACCGAACAAAGGATCGATTATCTGTGTCAGTTTCCAGAAAAGGAATTTCTAAACTATATTGAGTGGACGGACTTTCATCTGGGACAGGAGAAGAACAAGGGAATACTGTATTTAAAGCAAGAAAAGAATGGAATATTGGACACAAAATCTTTAAACAATGTGTTTTGACACTACAAGTTTAAATACTGGCAAGAATAATGGAACTTGTGTTACATTTCAAAAATTACTATGCAAAAACTATCAACCATTTCCTTGTTGAGACCATATATTGGAATTAGTTATTGGAATTGTTTTCAGCTCCAAGATATTGCAAGAAGATGATATGTATTGGGTATATAGCCATATATAATTAATATTCCTACACGAATTAAGATCTTCCTAATTACACACATGTCCGTACTATGTCTGTATGTAGATATCAGGCCTGCTTTAATATTAATATATTATTATGTGTGTATTCCAGTGAGATAAAAGCAAGGGAGGAGCTCAAAAATGAGATTATATTATGTACGTAGAACGGAGTGTACGCTCTTATAGGTGAATCATGACATTCTTCTCGTATATTCAGGAAAAAAGTCGATGGCTCTGGAGCCTTTATTTTCTTATGAAATATATTATCTAAAGAACGAAGGTTTTTCTCTCGAAATTTCTAACAGAATATTTGTTCTTATAAATACTCCTTCAAGTATTGGAGAATTCATCAGTATAGAAAATCTAAGCAAAAAGTAAACAGTCCAAAAAACAACAACAACATGTCCATAATTCTTCATCAACATCCTTCAAGAGTTCCTGTAACACTAAGGGACTTTGTTTGCTCAGATCCCATTCGTTTTTCAACTTGGAACGACTTTAACAAAACTCAAAAAAAATTCCGTAGAAGTTGTATGGCGTCAACTTTAGCTCTAAAGAATCACAAGTGAAGAAGTGTTCCTGCCGTACTAGAAATACTATGGAACAAAAAGAAATCAAGGATTCTCAACAAGAATCCAAGGATACAAATGAAGCATTAAATCTTTTCAAAAACAAAGACAATCAAGTCATGCAAATCAAAGATGAAGAAGACAAACTAGAAATTACTTTGGATACTCAACAATTCAAGCCAGAAGAAGTACAAGTTTATGTGAAGGATGGATACATTCATGTTGAAGCGAAACATGAAGAGAGTTCAGAGAGTGGAGACAAGTACTCTGCTCAACAATGGGTCAGAAGGTATGCATTACCCAAAAACACTTTACCAGAGACCGTTGTAGCTAATCTCTCATCTGATGGTCTCTTAATGATTACAGCAACAAAAAATAAGGAAACAATAGGATCCAGTCAGATCACTGTTCCTATCAGCATGATTAAAAATTAATTCATCCTTGTTACAAGTTTACTTTAGATGCATAACTAAAATGTTCATAAATATGTTTATAGATCCCAAAATAATTTTGTTGTTATAATGTTATAAATCCAGAAAAAATACATCAATGTTTATATTATATAGAATAAATTATTTTTACATTTTTTTTTTAAATTGAACATTAATTGAAATGATCAATGTCCATATATTAACCTACATCAAGTGGGATTGCGATAAAATTTATCAAAAATAAACTTTATAGCTTGAAACTAACCCTCTAGATGTCACTATTAACACTTATCTTTTACAGACTATGTAAAAATATGTCAAAGTCTACCATTTCAAATTATGTATACAAAAGTGAGTTACTCCATTATTACCTTTTTTTACGTTTGCTCCAGATCTTTAAATGGGAACGCATAGGATAGTGATTATAATAATATATGTATTACTGGCAAAGGATTACCCAGCATTGCTCGAGCTAAGGAGGAAGCAGGAAATCACATTGACAATGGTCAAATAAATTGATTTTTTTTTCAATTATTTTGAAAATACTTCTACATATCAATAATGGGTATCTTGTATAAGTTTACCCTCACCTCATACTCTCTCTTTCTATCTCAAAATTTGAAACAGTGACAGAGGATAGTGAAAATTCAATGCTCTTAACCTTTCAATAGTAAGGAAATAACATCTGTACGACAAGCATAGGGACCTGAAGTCTATCCTGATGTCAAAGTTCCACGTGAATGAGGGGTTATACCCTAATTTGTTAAGGCTATTGGCATTGAGATGTAACACTTTGGAGGAAAATGATCGAGTGTGCAACTTATTTGTCGATGAGATATCATGGCGCAAATTTGTAGATTTTGACCATATCCTTGATGTGTTGCAGAGGATCAAGTATTATAATATTTTTCTAGATATTGTTTAAAAACTCTCAACAATATCCATGTTGCTTCTTGTGAGACATGCATTTATAAAAATATGCAGACTTGTAGCTGAAAAGATACGATACAGACTCATCAATCTTTATCCGTGCACGACTTGAGATGACAAAATATGTTACGAACATTTTAATTAAGGGCAACTTCTGCTCCTTCCGTCACTTACCATACAATGGGATTCTTAAGCTCCTAAAAATCACTATTCTTATGTAAATATGGCCTTCAATATTTTGACAAGACTTTGTTTGTGAAAATTTAGCTCTACATATTGTCCGTACTTTGCTGCACTATAAAGTCAAATGGATAAAAAACGAGCTAAAAAACACAATCAAAAAGAGCCAAAAGAAACTAAAAATTATAAAGCATTCTTAAAAGTTGTCACATATCATAGAAATTTGCAATAAATATCTTTTTATGTAATACTTTATATCATCATTGTAATTGTTCATAAGATTAGTTATATTCACTGGGCGCACGAGGGAGCCACTATCAACATAAGTCACAATATTGCCTTACTAGATGTGTGTACTTATACATATGTATATGCTCTGTGGTTTCATTGCCCCAAATACTCTTACTATTGGCTTTTGTAACTTTAGTACTCTGATTATGAATTTTAAAAAAATAAATTTTATAAAGTATATTTACTTTTAAGAAAAAGAATAATTAGGAGTAGATGAAAAAAAGGATTAATACGTGAGAAAAGAAGGGGGTGAGCGTATGAGTAAAGGAATTTTCGTTTTTGAATTTAGAGATGAGAGGAATGTAAGAAGAAAAATATATAACATTACAATAAATATGGAGATTTTAGCTAAAATTCGTATTGAGTTGGGCTTATATTCCGAAGATATGATAAAAATTTGTACATTCTGGAACTATGGAGAAGTAGCAATAGAAGTTAAAAATTTTCATAAAAAAATTGACAAGAAAGAAAACTCTCTTAGAATCAAATGTTTGACAAGCAAAAGAATGAAAGGAGTGCAAGATTATGAGCTCATCAAGGCTACAACAGGATTGAAGAAAAGAACATTTATAATTCCAAATACACTAAGATATCCCTCAATTAATTCCAATTGGAGAGAGATTGGTGAAATTAGAACGTAGTCTTATTGAAAAACAATGCCTCATATTGCATAGAGATTGGATTGAATGTATAGTGGGGAAAAATGGATTGCCAAGGAACTCCCGTAGTAAATATTTTGAAAAACTGAATGAAATTTATGTACAAAACCAAGGAAGTAAATCGGCATTCACCGCTAGAGGGTGGCCATTTATCAAAATCAAACTTTTCTGAAGATAAAGTTGAGGAAACCGAGAAAGATGTTCAGGTTCAGGAATTCAATCAAAATGACGAGATTGAAGAGACTGCTCTAGTTGCAGATGGACTTTCATCTGAGGAAGCTGTTCCTTCATCATTGTATTTGGAACTCTAGTTAATAGGGAATGATATATTTCAGAGGAAATGCGAAAACCACCGCAAGAAATGGTAGGGAGTTTGAAGAAAAAGAACGGAGAGAGATCGGAGATACCATGGTATCTACAGAGAATGATGAATTTCAAAAGACGAAGACTCCACTAAGGATTCAGATCAAGGAAGGGGCTTGAGAGAAGACTGGTAAATTGTACTAAGAAACAAAGCTAATGCTCCCAAAAAGCCAAAGAAGATTGATAGTCTGCATAAAAGACTGATAAGGAGTCCTGCGGGGGAGGATGCGAAGTGAAAGAAGGAAAACAGAAACTAGTAACACGGGAAAACTTCAAAAGATCATTTTTCTCATTTACTGAAATTTCAATATGATATCACATAAAGATAGTTCAGCAAGAAAAAATTAGCACAAAGGTACCAAAACTCAAGCAAAGCAAGTGATCTTAACATTTCACAAACAAAACAAAAATTCGATATATTTTTCCAGAATGTAAGATCTCTCAAAAATTATCAAAGACGACATGACTACATTGATTACCTTAAAGGCAAAGATAAA
This sequence comes from Lepeophtheirus salmonis, assembly GCF_016086655.4. NCBI lineage: Eukaryota > Metazoa > Arthropoda > Copepoda > Siphonostomatoida > Caligidae > Lepeophtheirus > Lepeophtheirus salmonis. The sequence goes on along the minus strand of NC_052137.2, from coordinate 23,160,086 downwards.
GATTGTCTGCAGGATCCAAAAATAGATGAAGAAAATTTTAAATGTTTTGTAGATTATGCTAAATGTGACCCAAAAGAATGTATACACTATAGAAACTGTATTGATAATAAAAGAGGGCCGTGGAATATGATTAGAAAATGGTCTGGTATTCAATCAAGAAGACTATATCGTAATAGTTTCACTTTTGGCTCATTTGACATCATACAGGTTCTATGAAGGAAAAATTGTTGTAGCAAATATTTATGGTACAAATGAAGACAGAGCGGAATCTTACGAATAAATATACAATATACTAAGTAATCTTGGGAACTTAAAAATAATCATTAACCGGGATTTGAATCTTTTTTTTGATAAAGACTCTGACTCCATCAACTATCGAGGAGAATATAACCTAAAATCAAGGAACTTTTGGAGATTCTGATGGAGGACTTGAGAATGTTTGATGCAATTAAATACTGGTATAAGGGCAGCTTTGTTGATACGTGGTCAACTAAAACCAAAAAAAGTCGTATAGATCATATAATTTTTAGTAGGGAGTTGACCAAAAAAATTAAAAACATCAAAATAATGAATAACGGACGTTCGGACCATAAAGCACTCACTTTAAGGGTCTCACTTAGTAGACAAAAAAGGAGATAGGTTATTCTGAAGAAGATATTGAAAAACACAAAATCCATAAAGAGGGCTTCTCTAGAATTGAATAAGGCTATAGAAAAATCATCCAAATAGCGAAAACAAACATATCAAGTCCTTTTTTTATGAAAATAGCGTCTCTGAGCTACCTTCTACCTATGTATCTTGGTCGCAGAGGGAATCAGGAAAACAGGAAATTATGCCTTCTATCTTAAATCACAGAATAATTTCACTTATACCAAAACCTGATAGCTCCACTTCTGATCCAACAAGCTTGTGTCTAATAACTCTACTTAAAGTTTTGTACAAAATAATAACTGGTGCAATTACTCAAAAGATAATGCTTACTCTAACCAGCATCATTCCTGGGAAACAAATGGGATTCATGCCCAAAAGGCCTATATATTACATAACGTTAAATAAAGCAGGAATTACTAAAAATGCCATGAATAGAGATACTTTTAGAGTAATAATCGCAATGGATTGGTGTGAAGGCTTTGATACCATAAGCCATCGATTTGTTCTAAAACAAATAGAATTAAATTTTGACGGTGACATTTTTGACATGGTCAGAGGTTGCATTTCAAAGGCAGTCTCTTTCTTATATATGAATGGAGTTTTCTCCAAAGCAATAAAGTGCAAAAGAGGTGCTTGTCAAGGTGACCCTTTATCTCCATATCTTTTTAACTTGGCACCATAGATAAATGGTTCATTTTTGCAAATATTGCAAAAAAAGAAATAATAAAATGTTCCGGAAATCATAAATACCCCATCGAAATGATAGGGTTTCAAATTTGATGTCATAATTTTGTGTCATTTCTTCTTAAAAATTGACGCTTGATGAAAAATAAGAGGGAAAAAATGCCACTCCTGTCCTAGCATGACCAGGTTAAAAAGAGGCACCCATTCAAAGATTCATTTTCCTAGGTCCAACACGGGGCACCGATAAAGGACACAAACACACAAAATACATTATATAGAGAGAGATTACTAATACAGTATTAGTAATCTCTAAGTTTAATAGAAATACAATGTTAGACAATATTTATATTAGCCTTGAGTATAATCCAGGTGTTAGAAATCTTATTGGCAGAGGAAGTCTTGAACGCAACATATTTTAAAATATAATTCCGTGAGAGCCATACCATATATTTAATAGTAAATACAAGTAAATGTGTGCAGGAAGTGTGTAAGACTTCTGTAATTCTGAAGTCTTTGAATTCTTATTAATAAAGTGGCTGGCTGCATTCACTGATCCTTCACACAATAGGAAATCAGAACTATAACCAAAGGCGTCCGCAGGATTATTTATATATATTTTTTTAGGGGGGGGCTTGGCTTTTGGAATATAAAAATAACTTTCAATAAATTATAATTTTTCCTCTGGTGCATAATTTGCACCAATGATCTTATTAAATAATTTTTTTATTTTCACTTGATTTTTTTTTATTATTAAAAACCAGAAATTCAATGATTGGGGGCTACAGCCCCCTTGATAACGTTGTGCCACACTGAATATAGCAGCTATCACCAGGATTGCTACAATATTTTAACGTTATCATTTTTTTTATTAAAAATTTGTCTTCGAACCAGGTGTAGTCATCAAAAGAGCCACATCTAGCTCGCCAGCCATAGGTTCCCGACTTCCGGTATAATCCTTCGAAACCTCCAATATTAAAAAGTAGTGATAGGTCTTAAGTTTTTCAAGAGGTTCATTATATGATTTTTATTTAGTAAAACTCGTCGAGTAGCTCCACGAGCCGAGTTGACTCACGACATATCACTGATAAAAAGGAGAGTGACCCGGTATCTGAAAAAATGATACGGAGGTACAGATATAGAACTACTCGAACTCTTGGTAGGGAGGTACGGATATGGAATTTGAAACAAATGTTCGGTGCCCAGTTCTGCTAATGCGCATAGCATAACTTAATTTTACAGGAAACAGAAGTATTTTAAAATTTATCAGTTTACTTGAAGACCATAATGATATCCTTTATATAAAAACATCTTCGATAACAAAGTTACTCGTAATGATAGTTCCTTTTAAAACATAAGACTTCATCTTCTTAATGATAAGTCTAGTAACATTGCAAAGATTGGGAACATCTATATTTCTTAACAAAATTGTTTAAACTTCAAATTTTAATGGCAACTTATGTGAAGACATTCCAGGTAGCTGCGTAAAATTAAGAAACTCAGTTGACTTTGGCATATGTATCCATAACCTCATCAACAGCCGGATATGTTCATAAGCACCAAGGTATTTTACAAAAAAGATCTTCACAGATTTGATCGACTTTTTTATTCTTTAGTACAAGAATTGCATAAAATTATCTGGAAGTTCTGCTAAAGAAGAACATTTATTTCCACAATACCATTTCATTATCCTATCGTGGACATCTTCTGGGATCTTTTCGTCTCTTTTTCTTTTTAACTAAGATGCAAAGAGCGTCACACACGCTCATTGCTACGTTGTTATTTCTTGTCTACCAAAGGCATTTTGTACTTCTATTTTTAGTAAAAAGAAGTCTTTGCTTGTCTATCAGGCACAATATTTTAAGATATTAAACGTACACTCAAAACGAGATGTCGAAAAACATACAAACTTTACTCTGGATATCTAGGTACGTTTGTCACTCATGAGTCATGAATCATGATTCAAGAGTCATTAATTAGGAATTATTATACTATATAGTAATTCATGAATTAATCTTCTATTCCATTTAAGGTTTATTTTTTCCATATTAATCAACGGATTATTTATATGTTATGGGCTACAAAACCTCAGCATTCTTAATATTTTTCCCTAAATCTATCTTTAACAACTCTAAAAATTACATCTTTTTGGAGGTGCTATTTTTGAATTCAAGTTGGGTTATTTTTCTTTCATAAAAAAATGATATCAATTATTTAGTATTGCCTAAAGTGAGTAAACTACAAGTTTCAAATAAGTCATCTTTACTTACTACTTAAACCTATTTTCATTAATTCAGATTAAGATAAACAAATATAGGGATTTTTTAAACTAGAGACATTTTAATATAATTTTTAGTATGTTTTTTTTTTGTTGAAAAATGAATCTGAACTAGGGTTTCTCATTTCCAAATCAATACTTTTTTTGATTACAGGATCCCGTAAGTGAATAATAAATATTGTGATATTTAAATATTTCTTTTATTTAGTTTAGGAATAAAGAATAAAATTTAAACTAGTCTTGCATAAAGATTCTCAATTTCCTTCTTTTTTTATTATTATTATTATCACCAATAGAGCGGGGGTTTTTTTAGAGCCCATGGTTCCCGAATAGTAAATCGTGAACGAGTTATTATCGATTTATATATCACGTCATTTGCATAGCGTTAATCGTAAAAATTGAACTGAGGTTATGTTTTACCCTCTATTTGCTTGTTTGTTAGTCACTAGCAAAAGTAACAGATCGTTTTTGATCAAAATGAGTATGAAGATTATATATAGTGAGAGCAAGAGGCCAATAAATTATGTGAGGTCTAGGTAACACCAAACGTAACAAAAGCATAATTGATCATAACTTTGGAACTAATTAGGATACATGACTCAATTTGATTTTAGGAGTTTCTGCGCTTTACCAAGTGATCATTCAAAATGTAGGATACATGTTTCAAAAAATCATATATTTATTTAAATTGTCATAAGTTTCACAATTTAAAAGATAATTCAACGCCCGGGCAACATGGGATAGTTAGTTACCTAAGGCAAAGGTGTTTTTGAAACCAACCAAAAGTAGGATACTTGATACACCAGGAGGAGACATGATACAAGTTAGGAGGAGACATTGTACAGGGTAGGATTAGACATGTTACAACAGGAGGAAACTTGTAAAAAATGTAATATATTATATTCAAGCACTTATTTTAATTTTTATTACAGTTTGTCAGCATAAAGTAAATACTTATAATTACATATATAAGATAAACAAATAAGACATTTACAGAAACAGGCCATGGTTAATAATAAAATTAAAAAAAAAAAAAAAAATTATTTTACTATTTACTGTGATTGATAATTAAAGTATATCATGAAATAACACAAAAAATAAAAGATAATTAAATATAATATATATATATAGTACGAGTATATATAATAAAAATGGGATGTAACAAGTCTCCTCCATAGTCTTTGTTTCAGAATAAATGATGTGAACTGAATATTGAAACGAATAATATATTACAAGCATGTTAATTAATTGAACAACATGCTATACTATAATATCTAATATAATAAAATTATCCCATGTTTTATAATAGAAATATATATCAACAAACACTTGCCTAAAACGTTTACTTATAGCTTCAAAAATTTATATATCGAAATTTTCTATAACTATAAGCATTAGGCAACCCGGGTTTTCTGTTGATTTGATGAACAAAGGACGGCATTCAATTGTATAAGAACAAGGTTCTTAGATAACTTTACATTTTAAAGTTACTGACAGTGTAACATGTCTCCTCCGTAACAAGTACCCTCACTCTCCCCTATTCAACTTTTCATTTAATGAATTATATATAGTTAAACGAAGCTTTTATTATTAAATAATTAGATTCGGGATTTCCCGTAGGTGTAAAACCCTGAGAAATCTAAAGATACAGGATCTAAGAGGAGAGCCGCTAATTTGAACCATTAATATTTATTAAAAAAGGTCAATCTGTGGAACTCTTTATTTTCTAGCTTTATAATATTTAACTCCAGATACAAAAATGTTGTTGCAATGGGTTATTCGAATACATCAACGATTGTGAACCACTTCCTCCACTCGATATGCTAATAAGTTTGAAGTACGATGATTTCATAGTGACAATATTAAAATAGTAACATAGTTGATTAATAAGAGTATATATTACTTTATCAGAAATTTAATAACATTTAATCAGTTTTTAAATTTAACTTTATTTTGATATTTTAAGGATTTTAAGATAGCATATAATACATGAAAAAAATGGCAGAGTGATGGTAAAAAAAAATATATATATACATATTAAGACTCTAATTCATTAAAACCTCCATTTGAACCAAACGTGCATTTGTATCACCAGGCATTCTATAAGGAATAATGCCAGCAAAAGTGATGAGGGATTTTGCACGATTCCTCAGGGTCTCCAAGTTTCTTTCGCGTCCTCCTTCATTTCCACGACCCTTGGATTTTGTTTGTTTATATTGACTGAATAGTATATTCATAACAGCCAATAACAGATCTGGCAAATTCCGACGAACCTCATCTGATGTAAGACGAAAATTGGAAACCATGAAATCAATATCTGACTGATTAAGTGGAACAACCTTAATGTTTAAAACTGCATCAATTGCGTCATCGTATTTCTTCATATGGTATAAATCAAAAAATGTCATTAGATCTAGAAGAAGAAAGAAAGTTGCAATCGTTTCTCTTGATGCTGTATGTCCATTTGCTCTATATCGTTTAGCAATATCAACAGCTTTTCTTTGAAGACGATCTCTACGAGATTCAGCTACCGGAGACTGCGAAACAACTTGTGACAATAGCTTGTTTAGAAGTTCAATTACTTTTTCATGTTTCTTTGCTAAGTCGTATAACTTAACACTATCTTCGAACATCCCTTTGTGTTCCGAATCAGAGGCTACATTTTCAATTATCTTTTGAGTATCAATATGTTGCGAGAATTTATCAATCAATCCAGTGGATCGACTTCCATCAGAATTTATTACCCCCAGAAGACGATCAAATTCCAGAGATTTTAAAACAAGTTCACTAACACAAGATGTAAATAAATTATCACCTTTTGCTCCTTTCATAGATCTGAGGAAATAAAAATAGTGAAGGGCCTCTTTTGGATCAGAAAATTCGAACTTTCGTACAAATAAGATTATACATCGTGCCAGATTTAATCTTTTAATGGGTTTTTTATCAGAGCTCTCTCGACTTAAAAGTGGAGCTTGAATATTAGATGGTAAAAGTAATTGGTTGTTTTCGAACATGGATAGAGCAATATGAACGCTATGAGCCCTAAGTCGGTCAACACGGAAAAGAAACTCGATAGCAGACTCAAACTGACCAGTCAGAAATAAGACTTGGAAGTAAAGAAGTGGCTGGTCAAACGCAGAAAAATGTGATTCCCCATATTCCTCCACCATCAAGATTTGGAACTGACTCAAAGTTAAGCCCGAGTCTGCTTCATCTTCCCGTATCATTGATAATTTTATCCAAAGATAATCATCCAAAGAAGTAGCAATTTCAGCATGTTCATCAGAGTGATCACAAGCGCCTAGCATACAATAAACAGCTCTTTTGTAGGGGTCGGTAGACTGTCTAAGAGACCTCCGATATGATAGCCTAACTATATTTTCAGATTGAGGAGATAAACGACGATCAGAGGAATTGGAGGCTTCAGACAACAATTTAGTCATTTCACCTAATCCATGGCCGGCAGATGTGGCTGCTTTAATTGCAGCTTCGAGATCTCCACATCGTAAGCAGAAGTAGATGAGTGGCCAAATAGGAACACCATCTACAAGACCGTCTTCTAATCCAGGGGAATCGGGTAGACGTACATTTAGGTAACTTCTTACGGTATTAAGAGTACTTGGAGTACCTCCTAACTCCGCTTTTCGCAAATTAGAGAATACGGTAATCGTCATAAATTTTTTGAATGCGCTTTCAAGATAGCGTTTGGCTTTGGACACAATAGCCTTGGACATTTCAGCTCTGGGAACTAATTTAGTGGAAGGAAACATCATGGCTGAAACCATGGACCATAGCACACATATTTCCTGATCCTCCTCTTCCGGATAAATGGAAAGGAACTTGTGAACTAATGAGGGTTTAACACTTCCAGAAGATACTAATACATTGTATTCTTCTATTTTCTTTGCATATTTCATTTCCGTGGCATCCAAGGAGGTTGGCGAGACGGGATCGTGCACTCGAGTCTGTATTTCGGGCTTCATCCCAGATGTTATATCCGCTAAATCAGAGCCACCAACAAGAAGAGCATTCAGAATGCGCTGCTTATCAGATTCCCATTCCGAAGCTAGGGACTCCCAATGAAGACGATCTCCATTATTCAGAGTTTCCTGCCTCGTTTCTTCGATCAGAGATAGAATCGCGTTTTCTCGCTCATTTCGTAAAAAACCTGCAATATCCGTCACACGAAGAGGCTCAATCGACTCGAATCCACTGGATCCAATATTAGAGAGAGCCTCTAATTTGTTAGATATGGAAGGAAGATCAATTCCCTTGGACCCAAGAAGAATGGAAGCCTTGAGATGCTCCTGTTGGGAGGTCTCGCGGTTGGTTTTCGAATAAAGCTGTTGTCCGGCTTCCACGAGTTGCTTCAGATTTCTTTTCACACGAGGCAACTCACTGGAATCCTCTATCTCTGTTGTGAGTTGCTCGGCAGCTTGGAGAAGATCATTCAGATTACCCGCCATGATCCACGTTTCCTCGGACGAATCACTGATGACTGATGAGTTGATTCCCCTCCGCCAAGAAATCAAATTCAACTCTTCTTTTTCCTCTCTCTCTCTCTCACACTCTTTCCTTCTTCTTCCCTCTCTATATACCACTTCTTAGCTATTCCACTGCTTTTTCACCTTCTCACTCAACTATCTCAACCTCTCCTCTTCCAAACGAACATAATTCAGGGAGTACAATAGTACTCCCTGCATAATTAGGATATAAATATTAATGATGGGACGATTACACAATAAATTCCCGATTCCGATTCTTTGAAATTTTAAATAATATTTTTTTTTTTTAAAAGAATTACAATTGATAAAATAAATAACCTTCATTTAATTAATTGTAAATAATATTTATAGTGATGTGCCGCGATTTGAATTTTGCTTCAGGAAATTTTTCGAGTTTCTAAAAAAATACTCGTTACTCATCCTTATACTTTTACTCGCTAAAAAAACTCGTCAGACAAAAATAGCTTAAAAATCAGTTTAATTTATTTGATAATTCAACAGTTTATATAGTCTATGCATCAATATTTTACTATATTATGGTTATAACTTAAAACAAATATGTTTTTAGTGTTACTGATGCTTATTAATATACAATATACATATATGATAACATGTATATAAACATTTTAAGTTTTTAGGCGGCTAATACTTATATTTTTCATATTCATCCTTAAAGATGGAAAATTGATTTTAAATACTAACTAATTGTAACTACTCAGGGGCATCCGCGGGTGAGGGAGAATTTTTAAAAAAATCACTTCTATGAAGAAAAAAAAATTAGCCCCCCACTCTCTAAAAATTATTATAAATTATTTTATTACAAAATTTATAAAATTATAAGACCCACGTCATAAATTCACAAGGTCGTTTTTTATATCTTCACGGAGAAATTTAATAATTTTCTTTTAATAACTTCGAAACGTAATAAATAGTTAAATGTCAGTAATTACTGAGTAATATTTAATAATACTTAAGAATCGTAAATTAAACATTATTTTCCCTATGTCAATGCCGATTCCAGAAAAAACACCCGATTCCGATTAATCGCCCCATCATTAATAAATATGTTGTGTACAAGTTGCAACCAAAAAATGAGATGAGTCATTTTAAATTAAGGATTAAAAGTATTTTATGACGATAATCCAATAATCGTATATTCCTTACATGTTTGATATATGAATGGTGTTAACTATTTTAAGACTAATTATAAGGATTCTGTGGCACATTATAAAGCTCAAAGACTCAGAGTTATATTACTTATATTTACATAATAACCATTTAATTTTAATAGATCAAAATGAAATGATTTTACCAATGTATAGTTGTTAATTAGAATGACCCAAGTTGTAATTAAATAATACATTTCAAGACGACGAAATTGCAACTTGTATACAACATTTTTAGTTTAATATTAGTATAATTTTTAAATGATTTAATATATATTATTTTCATAATTCACTATTACTTAGATTATCATTTGGTACATTTTGCTTCCATGGAGATCATTACTTAGCCATTATCAATCTCTGAAACATGACTAGTTATTTAAAGAATGTAAGTATAATTAAAATAATGATGGATAAGCGAATATGGTATTAACTTCATATTAAGATATCAATAATTTCGGAATTTCATTAACTACTTAATTAAACGTAATTAGAATTAGCGAGAATAGTACTATAAATCGTGCCCTGACGCATTTGAATAATATTATTTATTAAATCATTTGCCCGGGAAAGATTGTTGCATGGGAAAAGGAATAGTTGTAACGTGACGTCAGGGGCGAAAAGGAATAATATAAAGAAAATCACGTGACTTAAATATATTTTGAAGTCGTCATAATTTTGAAAAAAATATTAGAAATGCGAAAACTGAACGAGGCTGGTCTCAAGGCTCTAGCCGAGCTTCATCATGAGGTGGAGGACGAGTCTACCGAGATTCTTGAATCCAAAGACGATCATATATTTGTTTGGGATTCTAAATCCTCCATGATAATTTGTATTCATCTAGGAGAATCTGATCCTCCTGTCCAGAAATTTTCCTTAACGGATCCTCCCATGTTCAGTGTGAATCGATTGGAAGTGAGTCGTGGAGGTCGTTGGATAGCTTTGAGTGGTCCACATGGAGTATCATGTGTTGCACTTCCCCCTCGGATGGGGAAAAATGGTCGATTGGGTGGAGGGACTGGAATTTTGAGTTTGAAGACGCTTCCCATCGCCGAGCGTTTCTTCCTTTGTGAAAGGAAGCTCCTGATTCAGCAAGTGGGTTGGCATCCTGGTTCTCCTCATGAGTCACATCTCTGTGTTCTTTCAAGTGACAATTTTCTACGTATCTATGATCTGGACTCGAGTCTGGGAGATGAAAGCCCAATCCGTGCTGTAACCTTAAGACATACTCCCCTTTTTGCACAATCCCACTACTCCATTAAATCATCTCTTGGAGAAACAGCTGTGGGATTCTCATTCGCTCCTCCAACGGAAGAAGAGTCCCCTATGGATCAAGAATGGCCCGTTTTTATTCTTCTTGGCAATGGATCTGTTTATTGTCTTATGTTCAATGTCTTACACGACAAAAAACCACATCGTGTCATGGGCCCTATTCCTGTCAAACATGAATCTCCCGAAGATTTTTGTCGTATTCTTTGTCTACATCCAATGATTTCCAGTCCACCTATAATTGTTTTAGCTACTTTAGGTGGTACTCTTTATCACTGTCTGATTCTTCATGAAGAGAGTGATGATGAAGCTTCGAGTCAAATATCCGAGTGGTCTGCTTCTGTCATCAACGCTGAAGATGCTTGTTTTTCACTCCATGTCTTTGAGTCTATCGAACTTGAATTGGGACTCATGTTTAAATCAGAGAAGCTTGAGCAAAGAAAACCCTTTGATTATCCAATTGCACTACATCCAGACCCTACTACTCCTGGACGGTATTTCTGTTCGCATGGAGCGGGAGTTCATTGTGTTGAAGTTCCAATGATTTTTCAACTAGTTAAAATGGCTATGAATCCAGAGGAGGAGGACGTTCCATCGGGTCTTCCTACTTTAAATGGTGATTGTATTGTAGAACATCTACTTTGTACAAGAATGGATTCAAATTGCCCCCCATCCCCTGTCCTAGGAGTCACTGTTACATATCCGCCTACTCAATTAATGTGTTTGTTATCAAACTTTACAATCGAGGTTCTGTCTCTTACATCACCTCAAATTCAGTCTCCAATTCCACTTTATGCCAATCAAAGCTGTGAAAACTCACCCGTAAAGAAGAAAACAAATAAGGAACCCTTTGATGAACGAATGAAGATGTTATTACAAAAATCAAGTAGTCATCCCTTGATTAAAAGTGCTAAAGGCACCGATTTGAGTCCAAAGGAGTGTCTTGAGATTTTAACTCGCTCTACGCAAGTTCTGAGAGAAGAGTATTTAGGCCGTCTCAAGTTAGTTCGAACCGAAATAGGGATTCGTGTAATTACTCTAAAACGTCAAAAGGATCAACAGAAGGAAATGCTCAAGAAGCTAGATGATGATCGAATAATCCTTAAAGATAATGCAGGGATCATAGCTGAAAAATACGAAGACTTGAAGGACAACGGAAATAGTCTCATTTCAAGGATTGAGGTTGTTTTGCAAAATATCCAAAAACGACTACCTATTTCATCAGATGCTGAATTGAGCATGAATAAAGAATTGGTTGGAGTCAACAAGAAAATGAAGGAGCTTAAACTTAGTTTGGATCAAGTGAAGGCAAAGGATAAATATCAATTTAAACAAATAGAAAAATCACAATTGATTAATAACACGCAGCGTTGGAGAAGTAATCCTAAAGCTAATGACTTAGATGATTATCAACTTGAAAGCGTTAAAGATATTCTCCAACAGGACTCTTTACAAATCTCTGATTTAGTTAGATCTTTAAATGCTTCAAAAAAGAAGCTTTCCTGTTTTTAGTTTACATTTCTTTTTTGAACATGTATTTTTTATATTCGAATATGATTTTTGAAAAAATTAATAAAGAGTTTTTTGAAGGAAAAAAATACAGATATCCTTTCAACTCCAAGTCAATGTTATTTAGTCTACTAAAGCTGAAAAACTCTCTGAAAATATCATACCTATTTTACTTTATTATGTTGAGGTTGATATATAAATCTTTGCCTTACTCATTTGTTTATGTACTAGGGTGTGGGTATATAACAATTAATAATATGGCCGGGTATGAAAATGCTTATTTTTTTTTTTTACTTTGTTGTATAAGAGTGACGTCACTCTGTTATTATGTGGGATGGATTATTAATATGTTTAACCTCCTTTGTTGTTATTTTGTTTAAAATTAACGTAATATTTTAGTCATTTTAATTATCGAGTTAAGACTAAGATCATTGTCTAATAAGAATGCCAACAAATCGATTTGCCGCTCAACTATTACGAAATGTACTGCGAATTAATGGCTCCAGGACTTGCTGTAGTACTTGTAGCCCTCTTTCAACGACAGTCACAAAACTAAAAGTGCCAGTTTCATCATCTCTAGCAATTACGAGATTCTACTCTGACGACTCTTCCAATGATGTTCATTTATCGAAGGAAGCTTCACCAAGTCCAGAAGGTAGATCATTGTATTCATATAATTATTTAATTGTTTCATTTTCTTCATTGATTAGTACCTGAGCCTTTGGTAAAGATTGAAAAAGACACTCAGTATCACATTATGTCCATTGGAATCAATCGACCCAATAAACGAAACTGCGTCAATTATGAGACTTCTGAAGCTCTACTCCAAGCCTTTTTAGATTTTGAAGCAGACAATGAGATGAATGTTGCTATTCTGTATGGTGAAGGGGGTAATTTTTGTGCTGGGTATGATCTTGAAGAATTGTCAGATCTTGACGAAGGAAATTTCGCGGATAAAATTGCACATATTGCAATGGGAAAAGGTCCAATGGGAAGTGGAAATCCTTTTTTTTTCCTAATATTTATACCGATTTTAGAAAGTGCAATATTAGTATATTTGTTCGTTAAGTTATCAAAGTCAAGATATTCATAAATATGCTGCATTTATTCGACAGAAATTTTACAAAAGGTTTTGAACATTTCCTTACCTTATAAGTCAAATATGGATAATTATAAGATTATGTTATTAATGTGCGCTAAAAATTCCATTTTGAACAAAAAGTGATTTGTTACACTTTTGCACAGGGCCCACAAATCACAGTATGGATCTGCCCACTTTCTTAGGTTCATAATGGAGAGGGTCTGATTAATTTTGAATTTTAAAAAAGCCTACATTTACTAAATGATAATAACTATTGACACATAAGGATGTAACTAGACTTTGATATTTTTTTCCTTCCCACCACTGATGAAGTATGTCTTGAATATTTTCCAAACCTTTGGCAATTATGTTAGACATCAAGAGTTGGTATACATTTTTCTATGTGAATAATAAGAATTTATCTAACAGGGCCCAACTAGATTGGAGCGGACCAAACCATCTATTGCGGCAATTAATGGTTATGCTGTCGCAGGTGGAATGGAACTAGCTCTCTCATGTGATATTAGAATAATGGAGGAGTCTTCTCAGACAGGATTACTCAATCGTCGATTCGGTGTGCCCTTGATTGATGGAGGCTCCATTAGATTACCGGAATTGATTGGACTGTCTAGAGCTATGGATTTGATTATTACAGGAAGACTATTGTCTGCAAAAGAGGCTTTTGAATTCGGTATTGCCAACTTATTAGTCAAAGATGGGACTGGTAAGAAATATCCATTACATGTTAAAGAAAATTACGTAGTTATTTTTAGCATATGGACGTGCATACCACTTGGCGCAAGAAATTAGTAAGCACCCACAGGAATGTCTGAAAGCAGATAAAAAATCTGCATATTTCTCGACGTTTTCATCGACAAGCCTGGAAGACTCATTTCACTACGAAAATGAAAATGCTATTCCAATACTTCAGAAAGAATCCATAGAAGGAGCAAAAAAATTTGTTAAAGGCTTAGGGAAACACGGAAAGTTTAATGTGTTCCCTACGGTTGAGCCTGAGGAATGGCAAAAAGAATTTGCAAGGTTGAAGGAAGAAAAAATAGAAAAGGAGTAATATGGTAGTGTAAAATAATTTATTTATTCTTTACCTTGCATGAAAAATTAACTTCAAAATATTGCAATAGATAAAAGATGAACATTAACGAAAGCAGCCACGATTTTCATTTTCAACTGCGTACTGTTGTATCATAGATTTAAAAATATTATAGTATATTTATTTAATTAAAAAATATGAATAATCATTCAAAGAAACAAGAAATGGGACCCATTGGATTGTGTATATTTATATATTAGTAATTGCCGAAGGAATACAATAAATACACATGATTGAATAAAAAGTGAATCCTCTTCTAATGGTGTGTCCCAAGGGCCAAACCGATGAAATCTTCGTATCCCAGAGCTGCATGCCCCTTCATCTCTTTATCTCGTACTCGGAAGGAGTCTATGATTTCATAAAAAAGAAGGATACAATTAATTAGATAAAGATATAAATAAAGGGAAATGACTCTACCTGTTAGTCTTTTGATTTGAATAGAAGAGACAATGAAATTGTCTAACGTCAATCGTCGATTCTGAGGATCATACTTTGCAAGAAGATTTTGAATAAATGTCGGAGTAAACCGATAGCCCATTTGTTGAAAAGCTATAAAAGGAAAACAAAATTAACAGAATCCATAAATATACGTAGTTAATATAAATGTATATGAATATAGCATAAAGCAGAAAATATAAAACAAATTTATGTACAATAAATGAATAGCTGTCTCAATTTTTAGGAGGAACATCCATATTATTCTCAACTATCTACCAAGCATAACTTGCCTTTCAAGTGAGCCTTGAAAGTTTTTTTTTTTTTTTTTTAAATCATGGAAAAGTAATATTTACGAAACTAGACGACAAAGAGACAAAAGTGAGCTAAATAGGCAAAAAAAAAAAAAAAAACGTGCACAAAAAACGACATCTCCTTGTCAACTAAACTAGAAAAATATTAAACAAACATATTATACATAATATTTAATGTTGTTTAGAAAGAGTACAGAGAACCCTATTCTTTGAAGTTAAATATTGAACTTGGTGCTTTAGAAGAAAAAAAAAAAAAAACTTTCTAGGCAGATTTACCTTGTATAAGCTCATTTTGTTCTATTGCTCCGGATTTGTCGGAGTCAATAGACTCAAATGTAGCTTTCCACTCATTAATACAACTGTAGAGAGCCTGGAACTCATTTACATCAATCGTACCCGTTGAGTTTTTATCATAAAGACCTGAAAACAAAAGAAAATGTATAGCATGGCTGTCTCCTTCTTACCTGACATTAATTCATGTTGTTCAATAAATCCGCTTCTATCGCGATCTATTCCTTCAAAAATGGCTTTCCATTGGTTTATGTAATTGAACAAATTCCCAAATTCATTAATACTAATAGTTCCCGATCCCGTTCGATCGAACATACCTATGTATAAATAAAATGAGGGCTCAAGAACAACATTAAAGACTTGTTATTATATTTACTTATCATGATGGTGCAGGCTTCTTCGCTGAAGTTCGTCCAATTTCCATTAACTAGTGCCTTTTTCAGTTCTGCAGCATCAATTTGACCAGAATTGTCTGTGTCTACAGCTCTGAACCAGGATTCAATGCCTTGAGAGGCATTTTGTTGAGGAGGTGCTGAATATGCTTGGGGTCTATAACTTTGTTGAGCCTGGTATTGTTGGGGCTGTGCACCAGGATAGCCTCCACTTCTAGGTGGTTGTTGTTGTTGATTACCGGGATATCCTCCATAGCCCTGCAATTATATCAATATGATAGCATCAGATAAGATAAGAAAATTAAAAAAAAAAAAAAACTTTATCATGCGTGGATCATCCTACAATTATACACGACTAGGCAAAAAAATAATAAACGAAGAAAATGTTGACTTTGCATTATATTAAGCAAGTTCATTATAAAAGTCCTTGATTAGATAAGATTTTGCTGGTTTGATCCTTTATTGCAAACTTACAAGGGGACTGAGGAAAATGAAATCCGAGAGAAGGATCTCATTAAGAAAGTATAAGTGTATGCTGTTGTAACAGGTTACAAAGCAAGGGAAATAAATGGAGCAATAAAATAATAAGTATGTAGTGCGGTAAATAGGGGCTCTAGAGAGCTGCCCCAACTCAAATAGATGTATACATAATATAATATAACACAAATGAGTAATTGAAAAGGTTTTCTCCAAATAAGACTCCATAATATTATTTTTCGGTCCAATAACTGAACACATCCTAATTCTTCCTCCCAACAATTAAAAATATTGTATTTTTGAACTTCTCCAGAATTTAGAGAACCCCCTTTTGGATTATGGAGCCGTCAACACAAAAGCAAGCTAGAATTTTTTAAATCAAAATTGAGTGTGGATTAGATTTGTATTCTTTGACGAATTATAGTCAATTTCTACTATCCAATTATTCTTATTTGGCCTTTGGAGAACCCGCAACTTGCACTTAAAATAGCTAAAATTGATCATCACAATAAAACAATGAGAAATTGATGGATTAAACGGTTGAAAGGTAATATCGGGGACAATATAGGTCCCCTAAATCTAATTAGGATTTTAAACTATAACTAAAATCCTTAAGTATCATAACTTATCCGAGAAATTGGAATACAAAGCCTGTATCTATGAAATATTGGGTTGTACATATATATGAAGTAAACAAATAAATTTGGATTTTTTGCTTATCTTGATTTTTGCTCAAGATTTTTTTTTATGTTGACGCCCCACATATCTGGTTATAGGACTGCAAGCACGGAGTAGCAACTCCCAATGACGTCATTCCTCTCATCAAATATTCATTAATCATTGTCATTAATAAGTTAATAAATGATATTAGGATATGTTTGACAGAAAAGCCAAGGGATTGTTTCGAATTTAGGGATTTTAATTTATCACCTTCTAATAAATAGTAATTGTGAATCCCTTACCGATTGCGAAGCATTTCCAGGATATCCGCCTCTTTGCTGTTGACCATACATGATGATGAACTAATATTATAGATGTGTATAGGGAGCTAAAAGTTCGAAAGAATCTAAACCCTCTTGAACTAGAAATCAAGGTCCAGTAATAAAAGATAAAGAACTGAGTCTGAGTAAATAAAAGTCTTTCCTTTTTTCCTTCTCTTATAGCTGCTACTACAGCTCGTCCGTTGAGTTCTCTTTCTAGCTATCCTATACTGTTTTTGTATATATATACTTTTATCCTCCCCTAGAGTTTGCAGAAGTTTCTTCTATTAGCTTGATATTCGCAAACGTATCTATATTAATTCAATACTTATTATCCGTAGAGTACTTCACTTCGAAGGTACTTGAGTATAAATGGATGTATTTCAAAATTGTAAATTGCTATTTTTCTAAATGTTATCAAAAAGCCTAAAGCAAGATAATGAAAATGATTTTGTATAATATATACTACGTCATTCTTGGCGTTCTAGAAATTTTCCACACATTTCGTCATAAGCCTGATATGAGATGACTATGAGTGACTCAGAGAGGATTTTAATGAAAATCCCTTAAAAATATATTTTCTACTATAAAAATCATAATATGAGAAAGCTTGCAAATAAAAAAAAAGAACCATTTTGTCATGAGCTCAAAGTTTAAAAAAGATATGTATAGTTAATGGATTATTATGTTTCTATATTATGTATCAGAAGATGGAATCATTTATTTTTGTACGCTGCATTATTTGACATTAGAATATTAAGTAATTAAATTATTGCAATACCTTTTCCATGCCACATAATACTCCATGTACAATAATTACACTAATATGATTACCTCTATAAATGTTCAAATATATTTAAGTAACCCCCGTGGAGTGTCTTAAAATTTCCGATCCAATCCATTATAGTTATATTTTAATTTTTATTTCTTGACACAATTGTAACTTTGACTTTTTATAAAGTTATTAAATAATACTAACACATTAATTATGGCTAAAACCAAACAATAATATTTATCATTCAATAGTCTATATCAAAAAGATTTTAATTTGTTCATTCGGGCTTACTTGATTGATACAGTGATTCCCAAATGGGACTCTGGAGTGCATGCTTTAGGGCTACACGTGGTTATAAAGGTCATCAAGAATGTCTTTTGTAAAAACAGGTGAAAAATTGTTATAAAAAAGTTTAAATACAAAAATTCTAGTTTCAAATAGCATGACTATAGTTAAATGCTCCCTCAAAAAAAAAGTATATGGCCTCTGCAGTGATGAAAAGTTTGAAAATCTCTGGTCTAATAATTAATAACAATAATAAATAAGTAAATGGAGCCTATGACTTATTATGAGTCACTTGATGCTGATTAATGACGTATTGATGCATACGCAGAATTAAGAAGATCACCCGTCTTATTTTACCCGGACATAACGTCTTTTTAAACCCTGTTTTTAAATTTAATATCCCTGAGCTCAGGCATATTAAATTTTAAAAAAATCCATGTGATCAATTTTATAAACTTTATTAAGATCCATACATTTGTTTTAGAAATAAAACAAGATCCCAAAAAAATATTAATTCCCTCCCCCCTAAACCACACTGATCGGGCCCATATCATATAGACAGCATACATGTTAAGTTTCGATACATATAAATAATATAGTAAATACCATCTTATAAAATTAAATTAATAAATTTTAGGTACACAATGATTAGTAATATTTATTTATCAATCTTTGAATTCAAAATATGGTTATTTATATAATTCATTCGAACGAAATTTTCCTCTGATTTATGATGAATTAAATTAAGTTATTAAATAACCATATCAGTTATATTTAGAGGAATACAAAGAAACAAACGTGAACAAAATTTTCAGTGAAAGAGCAATTTCAAGGAAACTGTCATTTTTAATGGTCCGCATTTAGAAATATTATTTTTTCAAAAATTTATACCTATTAATTAATATATTTAATTTGTAGAAAAATCAAAGCCAAATTTGCAAACATCAAGATACTAGGAGACAAAGTATCTCAGCAAAAGTGAAGATTTTTTTTCGACGTTAAACGGGTAAAATCCAATCTCAAATCCGAAGAAGTTTATGAGTTCTTTTAGTTTAGTTATAAACATCAACCAACAATCTCAACTTCTATTTAATAGTTAGTCTAGAAAATGGAGATTGAAACGTTTGATATAAAGAGTGGTGAAAAAGTGCTGTTGTTATGGAAAACAATGCCTGATGAGGAATCCACTTTTGACAATTTTATTAAACGTATCCACGAAATAGTCTTTCCGGGGCGAGGTCTAGTGTATTCCACTAATGTAGACGCCTTTGTACAAGGTAATAAACGCAGTCTCTACCACTGCTTCAATTCATTGTCATATATATTTAATTTTTTGAGCTTAGTTCTTGATAAATTCCCTTGGAAATTTGACGTGGTTCTCTCTGGAGTCATTCGACCTTTTACAATCAATCATGATCTTGAGTTACTATCCAAGGTTGTTGAAGTCTCTAAGCCTGCTGGTCGTTTCTACTTCACACAATTCCACAATCCAAGCTTTTCATCTGCAGTTAAACTGTGTGGCATTCACGAAAAACGTGTATCTCCTTTAGGAACCGAAAGTCTTACGATTGAAGCTATCAAGGAGATAAATGATACATATGGAACTGATCCATCCCAAGTGAATTTTCATTCATGCCTGTTACCATCTTGTGAGGTCATTTTATAGATACATTATATTCACTACCTTGATTCAATTTAATAATAGTAGTATATTTTAAATTGATGGGATCAATAACAGCAACACGGTTAATAGTTTCTAAAAAGCTGCAACCTGTCGGAAATGTTCGGAGTCTTCCTGATAAAGAGCTAAAATTGCATCAATGAAGAAAGCCCTTTATTCATGTCATCAAATATTAATTTTTATTTACTGACAATTAAGACTTATCGAACAAATATATTTCGAATTGTATTATTTAGAAATTAATAATTTTTTTGGAAAAAATATTAAAGGCATAATTTTATTCACAACCTTGGAACACATACTCAAACATTATCTTTAACATGTTGATCACTGGTGGATAAAGTTTCGTTGGGGGATCCATCACGCAAGGTATTCATGAACTAAAACTTGGGCGCATATATATTAGCCTCAAGAATCATGATGAGAGTGATATGTCTTAAATGGTTCTCTGACGGATGAAAATCTCCTTACTTTCTATCTTGTGCAGTACAATGTAAATGCAGTTATTCATTGTGTAGGCTATGGAATATGCGGAAACCCCAATCTTCCAAGCGATAATTATTTGAATTTTAACATTTATGTAAATGGAGGAAAGGTTGTATAGGTCAAATGATAAAGGAACTATTGGAAGAGCATTCGCTATCTTAAAAATAGTAACTGTACTTATATCAGCTCTGTGGATTCTTGGATAAAATTGGGTTTTTTAAACATAAATGCTAAGCATTATCTAAAGTAATTATATATTTTTAACTAGCTATCATCAATAAATCAGTTAGTTTAACAGAAGAATATGAATAAGCATATCAAAAGCTATCGAATTTTTTTGCAATATTTGATCTAATAACAATATTTTTTATTTAAAGGGTAAAAGAGGGATTTAAAATTTGAAATATTTCTTATAAAATGTTTCTTCATTCAGAGTTTTCTTTCGATTCACTTTTTTAACAGCCAAATAAAAATCTTGATTTTGAACAGGAAACCCAGACTAATTTGTTGTTTCTACAGTTAACTTTTTTAGTTTAATAGTTGTTTTAAACTTTATTTTAAAACCCATTTATATCCATTTTGATTTGGAGTTGTATACATTTAGTGAATCCACCACTTTTTTTTTTAAGAACATTTTCTTATGGATTTCAAATATTATCCAAAAAATGAAGGACTTGCTTATAATACCACGTGATATTGATATAAAATAACAACTATATTATTAAAATATTATAACCTTATTATTGTACAAAATTCATACGAGTTTACCAAGGGCAATTCTCATTAAAAATGATGTATTTCACCACAACAAGTTGCGTGATTGGAGCTTCTGCACCTCCAAATAGTATTAAAACTTCATTTAAAATCAAATTACTCATCTCATTTTTTGATTGCAACTAGTAAAATTTTCTTAAAAAAGTGTACAAAATCGCAGCTTGTACACAGCATAAATATGATATTAATTAATTTATCAAATAACTTAATTTTAAATGTTTTATTTTATGTTGTTATGATTACAGTTGAAGAAAAGGAGTACAGGTGTCTCTACAATAGATGTTGTTATCATCACCGTCTGTCAGATTTTATACTCATCTGAATACATACTGTGTGACTGACATTAATAATAAATATCCAATTCTCATATCGCAATCAAATGATAAAGTAAAATGCCGTTCCATACTTTAGCACAATGAGCCGGGAAAGTTTGGGAAGTGACTTATGAATTGAGGTAAAACAATGGGCAAGGACATCAAATTACCTCCAAGCAAATGCTACTACAAGGATTTTGTAGTGATGCGCAACAATGCCATCCAGCGAAAGAGATTTCAAAGCGAACAGGTATCTAATAAATAAATTAATTAATCGCATGTCCTTAATTAAATCATTCTATTGTTTATCTGTGATTGATGAAGGTCTACGGATCCACGGAAGAGGATGCGGAGAAGCGATTGTTGAATGAAGAGAATGAGGACTGTGATGAATCTTCAATCCCAAGTTATGTTGGACAATCAGAGGCCTTAAATTATCAAATGACTCGCGTGGAAGGTAAAGTTAGTAAATTGGATGCCTTACATAAACGCCATCTTGCCAGACCCACATTAGATGACAATGACTTGGAAGCAGAGGAAATTGACAAGTCCACTAAAGATATCCTCTCACTTTTCTCGTCATGTCATAGTCAGATTAAAGTCATTCAGAGAACTGCTCAAAGTAAAAGAGGAATGGAAAAGTTCCTCGTTGAGAATCTAGTCCAATCTTTAGGAAACCGCCTTCAAGAATCAACTGAACAGTTCCGCTCCTCACAAAATGACTATTTAAAAAGTAACTCTGATCTCAACGTTTCCTTGGCTATTTCCTCTAAAAAGATCATTTATTATTTTATATTCCTTAGAAATAAATTCAAGAGAAGAAAAATCAAATAAGTATTTTATTGATTTTGGTGATGATGACATTGACGATCCTCTCACGGTTGAATTTGACAAGACCTGTACAAGAGAATCCTTACTTACCGTTGAACACGATGTTAAATTCATCAAAAAGAGAGAGGCTGAAATGAAGCATATAACAGAGTCGATTATTGAGCTGAATAGTTTATTCATTGACCTAGCTCAAATTGTTTCTGAGCAAGTAGGGCTTGACACTATATTATTTATGAAGTTTTTATATTTTATATGTTTTTTAACTTATAGGGAACTATGATTGATAGAATTGATTACAACGTGGAAAATAGTCAAATAAAAGTTGAGGATGGCTTAAAAGTGTTGCAGAAAGCAGCCAAGTATCAGAAACAGAGTAGAAAAATGAAATGTATTCTGGTATTATCTGTGATGGTTTTCTCTCTCTTTTTTATACTTATTCTTAAAGTTTTATTGGAATGATGCAATACATATATATATGATAATATTTATACGTATATAATTAATTAATCTATGAGTTTTAAGGGCTTTACGTGTGATTCCTATTTTGAACAAATACCCATCCTAACTATAAATCATTTTTAGCTTATGTTATTCACTCCTATTTATTGACACGTGTTATGAATATATATATTCAATGTTGAAACTATAATTTGATCCGTTATTTTATTTTATAAATTAAATCAAATTCCCAGTTATAATTAGGCACAATCTGCATATTGTATTATTTTTCTTGTGATTTCTCGTACTATTTAAAAAAGTATAATGTACAGTTTGTCTCATTTTATTGAATCAATATTTTAAAATAATTATTAGTAATCATTGAATCGATTAGAAGTTTAATTCGTCCCCTAATTGTAAGAATTCAATTAATGGTTAATATAATTAGTAGGGATCTATTATTAGTGCTAATATGAAGGCGGAGGAGTAGTAATATCCAAGTTATCGTCTTAATAGTTAAGATGAATTTATTGACAATGTTAATATTAGAACTGGGTTTGAGAGTGATTCTAAGATATCTGCTTATGCTACCAAGGACGTCTCTGAAACTTTAAATTACATATATAAACATATACTACTCCAATCATGAAGATGATTTTTATCTATTTAATTAATTAAAGGGAAATGTAACAAAGTTATGTTGTAAGTATTCATAAGCCCTTAAAGACGTAATTTTTCTAGCTAGTTATGAAAAGAGCTTGATTGTTATTCATAGTTATTCTTTAAAAAGCTATTTCCTGATGGAATGACAATTTTTTATAATTTTGAATAAGGATTGGAAGTATCATCAAACAGAGAATAAATCACCAAGGTCAATAAAATGTTTAAAAATATAAAACATGCTTGAACTGTAAAAGAAATATCTTCAAACAATTTCAAGAATTTGTCTTAATTTTTAGGGGCAATTCTCAAGTGAATCCTGGAATTGAATATCAAGTTTGCATCGTATAAATTCAGATTAGTTATGAATAATTTATTTCGTGGAACTATGAAGACTGAAAGTACCTCTTTGTTCTAAGGAAAACTCTAGTTATAATCTTTTAAAGTTTTTGGTAATAGTGCAAATCTATGGAAAAATGTATGTACACAGTATAGATTACTGAATACGATTAACACCTCGATTTTAATGAAAGTGCTCTTCTTGAGATTTTAATATTATCCACGAAGAGGCTATAAACTTAATTTAAAACGAGTGAAAATATGTACACAGATACTTATTGTTAGTTTATAACTTAATAATTGGCATATTTAGCGTATAAAATCTTTCTCTATTTTTTGTAAATAAAGCTTAATTAAGATTTGTTTCTTAAAATCTTTCCTAACGGAAAATTATGTAATAACTTGTGCTATGTTTAATGTTTATTAATTATATTTAACAATGTGTAAACAGAAAACTTTGGCAGAAATATGGTTTAGTAATTATTTTTTTAACCTTGTGACACCCATAAGGAACTGATAAGTTGGACAAAGTTGAGATTACCATTTTTATGCTGAGTAAAGCCTTTCATAGTAATTATTTAGTGATAAAAAAATAAATTGCTTTTATTAATAAAATAGCTACGTGTTCAATTAACTCATCAACTATGACATTATTTCAAATTTGGTTGTAATAAAGACTGCAAAACATCCGGTAAGACTTCTCTACAGATGCACAGATGAGTTCAAAACTTAATATAATTTAAAACGATAATTATGACTGAAAACATTATGAAGTGTGAAAAATTAAAGCTCAAAGTAAAGTTTATGTAACAAGAAAACGATGCCAGTAAGTAATTTGAATTTTTCGACAGAAATTTCTCTTAGTTTTAAAAATTTGAGATTCAATCTGGTTTTGATTCTATAGAGGGAACCTAGTGGCTATTAATGTACATCAAAGAGTCCCTATAATGGAAATGCTATCTCAAACTCATTGCAGCAATAGTTTAGGAACAAGATTTGAGTTCTTCTTGGTTGTAACTTTTCTTTTGTTGCCTATTTCTACTATATTTTACTTGTGTCCAAATACAAATATATCAAGAGTAAAAACTCTATTAGATAAAATTCAATCCAATGATAAAAATGAAGCATCATATTAATACATCAAGTGGAAAAAGTTATCGAGAATTGCCATATTTATGGATATCAAAACTACTAACTCTAAATTACATCATTTCAATTAAAGATTAAAGTTCCAAATATATTTTTTATTTTTAGAAATACCAATAAGGTAATAATTATTATGTATGACAATTATAATTGTCATACATTCAAAAATATTATTAATTTTATATTGTTGTTTGTAAAAAAAAAGATTAGTCTTAAAATTTGCATTTCAAATTTTGGGATAACTGTAGCCTATGGATGTCAAAGGGTTAAATACATATTTGTAAAGTTGAAAAATTTTCTATATAGATATTTTTGGAATTAATGAACGGTAACATTAAAAGCTCCTCTTATCTGGATATCTATAATAATAAAACAAAGTTTATCTTTCTGTTTGCCTGAATGTATGCATGAAATTGTGAAAACGAAACTATAAAGTGCTCCCTGATGTAAATGATATAAATATTTTTGATGTAAGATATACTACTCTTGTGGTATAATGTGTATTTAACAAGAGCAGAGTTTCTTTTTGTTTTTGGTCTCTTGTGTATTCATTCATAATTCATGTGCAGTTTCAGCATATGTTTAGATTTGAATAAAATATAAACGCTGGCATGTTAAAATGAATTTTCTTTGTATTTAATAGTGAGCGCTCAAAAGAATAAAGTAGTCGTCCGTCATCCCAACAAAATCTTATTTTATTCTCAAACCCTTATTATTATTCTTTCATTGTAGAGGACAGAACACATTTGGGTTGATATAAATATTGAGTAGTTTTGGGTGAGAGTGCTCATGAAAAACAAAGAATAAAGAGGATTTCTTAGGGAGTAACCTTCTATCTATTATCAAAATAAAAAATTTCTTTTAACCGACTGCTAATTACTCTAGCAATGCCGACTACTAACACTAGTTTATAGCAGTATTTTTTAAAAAAGTATTATTACAAATTACATTCGTAGGTAGGAGGAGGAGAGGTGAAATTGTGTACTTTACAAAGTAAGAGTGTGAAAAAATGCGATCATGGGAAGGGGTGGGGGTAGAGTTGAAACCCCAAAAACTTTTTTATGATTTGAATTTGACTCTATTTGTAAATTCAAAATTTTTGCGGTAAGAGCAGCTGTTTTCTATAAAGGTATTCTGTCATTTTATTGTATTAATGACATGGGTTTACATTGTGAACACAAAAATTTACACTTTTTTTTTGTGATCAGCCGTCGATGTTTTTCCTAATCTGTATTTTGAACGTTGATTGGTTAAATTCGAATGGTATTTTGTTAAGCTGTGAACAGTTCTCAACAATGATTGAATAATTACTTCATTGGTGGGGAATAATAGAGTAAGTACTAACTAATTTTGGGCCTTCTTTTAAGTTTCTTTTCGGTGTAAATCCAGTTCGGTCCCATGTACAAAGTACGTATGTAAATATAAAGGAGGGATGGGTTTTGGAATTGCAAAGACAAGCTATAATGGTGGTACGCACTTAATAAGGAGAAGGGGTTAAAGTAATGTGTACCAAACGCTGGGTTGGGGGGGAGAAAGCAAAAAACTTGCACCCACACTTTGTACATTAGAGTGGGTCGAAAATAAAAATACTAGAAATCGATGATATGGGAACATAGTAAATTTGTAATAATATTAATTGATTATTTCATGCACAATTTAAGGACAATTGTACGTATTTTGGAGGTTCTACATTTCAATTAAAAATTTAATTATATATATTTTTAAATTTTTAAATATTTTTTCCATTATTACTGATTATAGTCCGAAATTCGATTCCTAAAGAAATTTAATTGTTATTTTTATCCTATACAAATCAAAGGGTTCAAGTTTCGTTTTTATTTAAGGCAAATATATGTTGAAATTTATAATGACGTCATTCATTTTGAAAATATCGATTGAAATTAACGACACTGAAAAGAGTCGCAGTTGTATAAATAGTTGCTCAAAAGAATGTTGCTAAAATGACACTCGCTGAAAATAAACTTGCTCAAATAAATGCAGACTCTGGCAACGCTATAAGCAGGAATTACTCTGATGTCAATCCTCAATTCTACTCCAAGTACAACAAGGACTACATTTATAACTTGGAAACAAATCCTTAGTCTTACGCCTCGTCTTTTATTCACTAAAAATTACTTTATATTTATGTTTTCCCTTCAAGAATAAAAGAATAAGGATCACTGTATTGGAAAATAAAAAACCTTGTTCTAACTACAATTACAAAAAGTGCGCGATCTTCCATTTTCATATTTTTTTTACCTCTAGTTATTGCATATCGGATGATTCTCCTTCAAAAATAATATAGCATGCAGATAATTTCAACAGAGGTATTCATTAATAATTAATTAATTCAATAGTCTCGCTCCAGCCTTATCCTCGCACTCTAAAAATGCCCATTACTACTGTTAAAAGATGTATAAAGTACTTTTGTGTTTTAGTCATGCATATTTATTTTGATATATTCGGTTCTGAAATGTCTAACTATAACCGTTGATACTTTTTTTCATATCGATTTTCAACAATGATATTTATAATCTTTAAAAAAGGTTACTATTAATAAAGAAGAAATCAACTTTATGGAAAATACCACATTTTAAAAAGGTATTTGTACAGGAATACATAAAATATGTCCTGCCGGTATGAAAAAATCAAAGAAACCGAAAATAAACATGACAATTTGAAGAATGTTTGGGAGGAGATCAGCTTAACTTTCATGAACACCTACTCCGTATATAGTGGCAACAAATAGGCTCCATTTACTCCAATGTCTACTTCGATCCAAGAAGGAATTGCAATTATAACTTTCAAAAACTCAGTGTTGCTCTCGTCTCTCCGTCATTCATGGGCACTAGAAAAAAGCCGTTCCCGCTTTCTACGATATGTTTTATATACCTCTGTATACTTAAATATTGGAGAACCTCTGAAATCCACACCCTCGAGTTAATATTTTGAAAGAATAATTTTTATAGCAATAAACACATTTTCCGGATTTTCCGTTTTTAAAATTCGAAAAATTGATCAAACTCCTTCAAAATGACCCATCCTATTGTAAAACGCCCCGTTGGAAAGATATCCTTTTTTAAAAATAATTTTGAATAATGATCAAAGAGTTCCGACAATTACAATCTATGTGTAAAAAATGAGACTTAATTGGAAAATAAAAACTATTTCATAATTTTAATTGTAAATCCATTGGTATTATTTTAATAATCATTTACTATAATATGATTTTTTATCGAGGGTCAGAATTGAGCATCAATATTCGTTTTATGTACGTAATATAATATCATAATATGGAATAGTTTAAACTGAAAAACACTCTCCATCGTTGTTAATTTGAAGGAAAGCTTGTAAATGTAGCCACTGCATGGGAGTCAGTAGACGTTCTCCAGGATACATTGGATGACAGTCCATCCATTAATATTAATGCCTTGTCAGCATACAATTTATTATTAATTAAATAATATGAAATATTCTCATATTAATGTTGCATTAATGATGCAATTAATTCATTGGGATAATTATATTTGTTTCCGAAATAGGACCTATTGGAAACATCATTCAAACTGTATTGGATAATTTTTTATATTTGTTTCACTTCCCATGAAGTGAAATAGGTTCACAGTCATATGTGTTATGTATTTATTGCCTTTTATATAACATCACTTTTTGTTTTCAAACTATGTATTCGAAGTGAGTTTTCTAAAAATAAATTATTCTTAATAAATAATTGAAGTTTGGAATAATATTTTGTGATCTTGGCACTGAATCCAACCTTTTATATGTATATATATATTTTATGCGACTCTAAATCCAGTTAATTCATTGTGCAAATACACTTGATGTCCAATTAATCTATTGCGCCTAGAACTGTTTGGATCAATTTGCAAAAATAGATACTTTATTCTAATTATATGTAAAATCAAATAAAAAATGTAAACTCAATAACTGAAATAGCGGTTTCATTAATTAAGTCGTCTATAAATGTAGGAAAATGTCATAAAATTTTACTTTTTACTGTGTCTAAGTATGTTAGTATAAGAATGCACGTACATTTACGAATGCAAACTGCGATTATCAAAGAAAATAAAATGGCTTCTACTACTTTTGGAAGATGAAGATCGTGTATGCGAAATTAAATTATGTTAAATCAATTATTATTAAAGCAATTATTCCATTTGTTCATAATAATTAAGCTCAATAAATTTTTTTTTTTTTAGTATTCATTTATTGTATTAAGTTCTTTTTGGGTCATTTGATATATGTCACAAGGGGCGCTGAAATAACGTGACGTAACTCTTCTTATAGCCTATAAGTTATAACTTATAGCCTATAGCCTATAAGTTATAGGTCTCTCATATACTTAGGCTTGTTAACAATATAGAGGGCACTTTAAATATTATATCCTCTTGGAAGGATTATTATTGAAATAATATGTGGTATAATTTTCTATCATTTTTTAACGAATTTATTTTTCTTAAATTTTCTCGCATATTCAATGTTCCAACTATAATTTGAAAAAAATTCATGAAGCTGACAGGAACCATCCTTGTGATATTGTATGACAAAAAAATGATATAGAATTAAAGACGTTGAGAAAATAAAATAGGAATTTTTTTCGAAAAATTCAAATTACTCCGTTACCGTCTGATAAATATAAAAAATATTGGCATCACTGAAATCAAAAGAAAAGGATGCATTAACTAACGTTTGTTATTGCCTTTAAATCTATTATTTTTGGAAATCGTTTAACATATGTTATCTACTTAACGTATTGATTGATTGACTAAAATGACTTTAATAGAAAAACAACTACTGAAATTAAAAAATCTTTTGCGAATTTAATGATATTATATTTTTAATGGAGACAAAATGTTACGATTAGAAATACATAGTGCATAACATTACATAAAAATCAAAAATACTTCAGAAGTTATATATATATTTAATATACAAATCATTCCCAACAGTTAATGAGATGGACTTTATATATCACATTTCTGTGATATCATTCTTTTGAAGAACACTTCCATAAGGTTCAAATTGGGAAGATCACAAAGAGCCCAATCCTTGGAACTTCTTCTTTCATCATGATCATTTGAAGTTGAATTAATCGAATTTTCTCTGACTCTAGTAAAAGTATAAGTACTAGTTGGAACAAAATTTGTTTTCAAGGTCTTCCTATTATATGGCATCATTTTTTTTTGGTACACTTCGATAAACTATCTTGATTAATATGATGACAATTAAAAACTAAATAAATTCACTTACTTAATAGTTTTTCCTTTTAACAAA
Source organism: Lepeophtheirus salmonis (assembly GCF_016086655.4). Classification (NCBI taxonomy): domain Eukaryota; kingdom Metazoa; phylum Arthropoda; class Copepoda; order Siphonostomatoida; family Caligidae; genus Lepeophtheirus; species Lepeophtheirus salmonis. The sequence goes on along the minus strand of NC_052137.2, from coordinate 23,129,922 downwards.
TTATTATATATATTCTGAAAATTAATCTTACCCTAGTTGATAGATCTCATAATATTTTATCAATATACATTTTTACATGGAACGACTCTGATGCATAATTAGGCTGGTCACACGAGCAATCATGATGAGAGGGAGTGAGTGAGACATAGGGTACTATTGATGAAAGATTAATTAAAAAAATAAGGTGCCTATGTTGCTATTATTTTGGAAGGTAATAATTACTAAAATTAAAAAAGCTTTTGCGAATTTAATTATATTATATTTTTAATAGAGACAGAATGTTACAATTAGAAATACATAGGGCATAACATTTCATAAAAATCAAAAATACTTCTAAAGTTACATTTATATATATTTTTTTTTAAATATACATCATATTCTCAACAGGTTATGAGATGGAGTTCAAGTATCAAATTTCGAAAAGTATTTTGAAGAAAACTTCCATAATATTTAAATTGTGGAGATCAAAAAGAGCCCGTTCCTTGGAACTTCTTTTTTCATCATGATCCTTTGAAGTTGAATAAATAGAATTTTCTTGACTCTTAGAAAAATATAAGTACTACTTAGAACAAACTTTATTTTCAATATTTTGTTGCCATTTTGGAGGCCTAAATTAAAATAACCCATTTTCCTAAAAATTAAAAGCTTTTTTCATGAATATTAAGGAAAATAGTGATCTATTGCTATGTATTTGATCGTCAAAATGGGACCAAGAAATAAAAGGACTTAAAGACTTACTATCTATCACAAATATATCCCTCTAATGCCTAGTTTGATTATATATCAGACACTAATATATATTAAAATCCTTTTATTACATCGTTATACAATCTACGGGATACGAAGAAACGGACATTCAAGGGAATCCTAGAAGCAGATCCTCAGAAAATCCAATCTTAGTTGCCAGGGGCTGTTGAGCGGGGATTCCTTCACAGTTCCCACACTTATATATGGAACGTCAGATGGCGTTGTATGTATAGCCTATAGGTAAAAAAATATAAATATATCAACAATGAATTTTCTGATAATTCCTTAATTACATAAGTTGAAATAGAGTCATGAGTATAAAAAAATATGATAGGTTAATTTTATCTTCCAGTGATAATGTATTGGTCAATGAACACTTTTGACCTCCACAAATTTTAACTATCGTGAGTACAAAATATAAAGGAGGATTGGGTACGTTATCGGTTATGTCTAATTTTGGTTGAAGGATCTCAGATAGTTTACAATCAATACATAGGAGATGTTAATTATTTATACATCTGAAATAAACGAATTGCATCCCTTATCTTTTCGAAGTAATATCAACATCATATTAAAAACTGAAAATTTTGAAATGCGTACATATTCGCATAACATTGAAGATATATCTTAATTTAATAAAGATTAAGAGTATAACACAAAAGTTTATAATATGCTGCTTTATTTATTTAATAAAATTTAATTTACTTCACGGATGAGTTTTAGCAATTATTGCTGTTTCCACTCAAGATATTGATAGAAACTATTGCCCTATCCTTCTTAATAATATGATCTTGTTTACTCTAAAACCTTTAAATCCGTACACTTCTATTGCTAATTACTCTACAAAATATATAATTTTTTGATTTATTTTTTATTAGAATATTCTGAATATATCGAGCTTAATCTCTTTTGCAAAATAGAACAAAGATGTAAGAATAATTTCTCTATCATATATCTTAAAAAAACTTCTCTCTTTGATTCACTGGAAATATAGATCGGTTTTTGTCAGCATTTCCAATAACACTGGAATATACGAGGGTGGTATGAAAAGTTTCGAATTTTACAAAGATGGAAGACATTTTTTTCTAATTTTTTTATTTTATTTTTCAACATAGTCTCCTTGTAACTCTACAGACTTCACCCAGCGATGCTTCCATCTCTGTAACCCGCTCTTGGCATTTTTCTCTGCAATATAATTGCTCATGAGACAGTTTTTTGCTCAATTACTCCGAGTTGGATTGACTTTGACGCGTCAGATTTTAACACAAAAAGCCTATATATGTCTGATATTTCTTGAATCTATTTAAAGGTTACAATTTCAAACACAAATATTTAATGCCAGCTCGATACACTATTTTGTCCATTTCACAAAAACACTCTCATCAACTACTCAAATGATTGTTGCATAACAACTGAGTGTTCAAAATGGAGAAAACTTTGGTGAGTAATTGACAACAGATGCTAAATAGATGTGACAAGCTTTTATTGATAAGTACTGCCATTTCTACAAGAATATCGGAAACTTTTCAGACCACCCTTGTATATAGGGTACCACATGTGTTATTAACTTAACCTATAGAAAATAAAGCATGCAAAAATGAAGTGCGTTAAGTACTATGTCGCATGTATGTCACGTCGTTGTAAAAGAGTTAATAATAAATTCAATACAGATTTCGGATACATAAATTGTCCAAATATATCTAATTAATTTGAAGTTGGGCATTGGGTACTAGTGTCTAGTCCTTATTAAGGACTGAAAACATTCTAATTCAGTCCTACATATCATTCTAAAAAATTATGCCCTTGATGACTTCAATAAACTTTATTTCTTGTTTTTTAATTCAGTACAGGTGGTCCTAGGGACTGGTCTAACACTAATTTTAACCTGCCATCTCCTACACATATGAAAGAAAGAACCCTAATCAAGGGTGTAATCATAATTTAAAAAATGCCACCGACGTTTCAAGCATGATCAATTAATCTAAATAATACCTATAATATAAATCATTCCTATAGTTCAGGTTAGTAATTTTTATCATTTTTCACTTTTAATATTTGTGTATTTTTTAAAAATAGTTCCTGGTCTCGATAATAATAATTAATAAGTAAATAGAAATTTGAATATAAATATAAATCCAGAACTGACACGTTTTCTCATTATGCATAATGTAAGATATTTTCACTTCTAAAACTATTTTATCTAACTTACGAAAAAACTTGTGAAAATCATGTACTCATATACTTCAGAACCCCCTATAAGTAGAGTTACGTCACCCGGCCATCAGCTTAGACGATAGCTGCCTTCCTTATGTGCCCAAAACGTTCCAAATTTAATACTATATTTAGGTGAAGAACTCGACAAAGGCGATAATATTTCGTTAAAATACCCCGAGTATGCCCTCTTGTCGTGCGCTGTGGATTACAGAAATCGTTCTTGAGCTGAGGGGATGACACTTTTTTCATTTCCAAGGGACAAATTCCTTGGAAGGCAATGGGTCCTAAAAAAGAAATGAAATCTTGGGAAATCTTCCTCCATTGTGCTCTAAATATTTTGAAAAAATAAGGAATTCCAACTCTCAAGCCATTCCAACATTGTTTAAACATCTAAAACCTAAAGTTCCAAGGCTCACCAAAAACTCCGACTAACCCGTTTTCATTCGGGAGAACAATGCTGATGCTAAGAAAATTTAATAATTAAGGAAATCTCAAGCAACTTTTTTATTTCAAATTTCACGTAAAAAAAAGATCTCCACAATTTCAGGATCATACGTACTTCACTCATTATTTGGAAGCTTCTACTTCCAAAAATCTAATTTCATCAATAATAAAAGATTGAATTTCTTATAATGATATATATATATTTTTGCATTAGTTGCTTTATCCTTAGAAAATAATAACTGTATGTATTATAGATATTTCTCCTGAGGTTCATATAAAAATTTTAAGTTGCAAGTTTTCACATTCCAAAAATTAGTCTAATAAAACCATCGATAATTCACTTCAGTTAAGATTCGTTGAGGAACTATATGTTGTCTAATTAATCTATTGCGCCAAGAACTGTTTGGATCAATTTAGAAAATAAAGACTTTATTCAAATTATATATAAATCAATTAAAAAAAAATGTAAACTCAATAACTGAAGTAGCGGTTCCATTAATTAAGTCGTTTATAAATGTCATACAATTTTGTTTTTTACTATGTCTAAGTATGTTAGTATAAGAATTCACATGCATATACGAATGCAAACTGCGATTATCAAAGAAAATAGAATAGTTTCTTCTACTTTCGGAAGATGAAGAATGTGTATGCGAAATTAAGTAAGTTGAGCAATCATTATTAAAGTAATTATTCCTTTGTTCATAACAATTAAGCTCAATAAAATTATTTTTTTAGTATTCATTTATTGTATTAAGTTCTTTTTGGGTCATTTGATATATGTGACAAGGGGCGCTGAAATAACATGATGTAACTCTTCTGAATGGGTTCTGATATACTTAGTCTTGTTAACAATATAGAGGGCGCTTTAAATATTATATCCTCTTGGAAGGATTATTATTGAAATAATATGTGGTATAATTTTCTATCATTTTTTAACGAATTTATTTTTCTTAAATTTTCTCGCATATTCAATGTTCCAACTATAATTTGAAAAAAATTCATGAAGCTGACAGGAACCATCCTTGTGATATTGTATGTCGAAAAAATGATATAGAATGAAAGAAGTTGAGAAAATAAAATAGAATTTTTTTTCGAAAAATTCAAATTACTCCGTTACCGTCTAATAAATATAAAAAATATTGCCATCACTGAGATCAAAAGAAAAGGATGCATTAACTAACGTTTGTTATTGCCTTTAAATCTAATTTTTTGGAAATCGTTTAACATATGTTATCTTCTTATCTGTGTTGAGTTATTGGTCAAAATGACTTTAATAGAAAAAACAACTACTGAAATTAAAGAATCTTTTGTGAATTTAATGATATTATATTTTTAATGGAGACAGAATGTTACGATTAGAATTACATAGTGCATAACATTACATAAAAATCAAAAATACTTCAGAAGTTATATATATATTTAATATACAAATCATTCCCAATAGTTTATGAGATGTAGTTCATGTATCAAATTTCTCTGATTTCATTCTTTTGAAGAAAAATTCCATAATGTTCAAATTGGGAAGATCACAAAAAATCCAATCCTTGAAACTTCTTTTTTCATCATGAATAGTTACTATCACAAATATCAATTCATTAATAAGTTTGAATTCGTGCTGTACTGCAAATACGGACAATGATACATCTTGAATACTTCAAGCCTCACTCCTAATTCCCTTATTACTCGTAAGACCAAATATACCAAGAGAATATCCAACCCATCATTACATCGCACATTCGGTAGTGCTTAAAAAGTATATCTAATCATAGTTAGACCTGAGATACAAGTATATAACTTCTATTTGAAAGAACATTCAAGGATGACGTCTAACAAATTGACCAGAGTCCGGAAGTATAGAGAAGCACAATTAAGATTATTTGATGATGCAAATAAAATATGTGAAGTAGGGGAGAGTGAGGATACATGTTACATAAAATCATAATTTTTTTAAACTGTCATAAGTTTCACAATTTAAGATAATTCAACGCCTGGTCAACATGGCATAGGTAGTTACCTAAGACAAATAATTTCAGAGTATTTTTGATGCAGTTCAATAATTAATAACCGTTTATTGGTGTTTTTGAAACCAACCAAAAGTAGGATACTTGATACACCAGGAGGAGACATGATACAAGTTAGGAGGAGACATGGTAAAAGGTAGGATTAGACATGTTACAACAGGAGGAAACTTGTTAAAAATGTAATTTATTATATTCAAGCATTTATTTTAATTTTTATTACAGTTTGTCTGCATAAAGTAAATAATTATAATTACATATATAAGATAAACAAATAAAACATTTACAGACACAGGGCATAGTTAATAATAAAATTTAATTTTTTTTATTTATTTTACTACTTACTGTGATTAAAGTATACAAGTAACAAGGGTAACAAGTCTCCTCCATAGTGTTTGAATTAGAATAAATGATGTGAACTGAATATTGAAACGAATAATATATTACAAGCATGTTAATTAATTGAACAACATGCTAGGCTATGATATTTAATAAAATAAAATCAAAATCTCATGTTTTATAATAGACATATATATCAATAAACACTTACTTAAAATGTTTACTTTTATTGTCAAAAATTTCAATGTGGAAATTCTCTATAACTGTAGGCATTAGGCAACCTGGGGGTCTATCTTGATTCGATGAATAAAGGAAGACATTCATTTGTATAAGAACAGGGTTCTTAAGATAACTTTACATTTTAAAGTTATTGGCAGTGTAACATGTCTCCTCTGTAACAAGTATCCTCACTCTCCCTATATATTAATGGAGAATTGTAGAAACGCCGAAGAATAATCAAAATAGTCTAATTGATTTACTATCAAAGGGTATTAACCCAAATACAAAGTCATGTGAATTCAATATATATCGAAGAAGTCAAAGCTGTAGGAGGTCGTGGAACAAGAGCCAAGAAAGATTGTGTCCACAGTGTGGTTTCCAACTTCCTCATAAGAATGGGAAAGTTTGCCTTGTAAAAAGCGTCGAATGCACAAGATGTGGTAAGAGAGGCCACAATGCAAGAGTATGCAGGTATCTAAAAGAAAACTCTATTTCGATCATCAACTATATTCAAAAATTTGAACTGAATGAATTACCATAATATCATGGAAATTACTTCAAAAATATAATAGCAAAATATGACAGTGGCGAATTGTATCTTTCGCTGGATCGAGAGTTCAAAGTAAATATATATTCCAACCTAATTAAAAGAGTATCGTTTAGAATATATCTTTAACTTAAATTATTTATTTATTTACACATGAAGGAAGATATATTGTTGTATATTATTAATATATAACTTCCCTATGAAATAACTTTATAAATGTATATTATATCCTGTAAATCTATGCAAGACAAAATATATTGTTACTTAGAGAACATCAAACCCATCATTACAGGAAGTGTACTCGTAACTTCTTAGTAACCACTGACCATAAAGGATGAATAGATAACTTTGGCACAAAATCTAAAGAATAAAAATGAGGCAATAAAGTAACAAGCTATTTATAAAATATTGTTAATATTTACGTGTTGACAATTAAATGATAACAAAACATTAATTCCATTTGGCGATCAACAATTCCCTCAATTTCTTAGGACTTAGTTTGGACTTCCTTTTCGTATTGATGATATTCATCATACTAAAGACTCTCTCAGTATCACAATTGACAATTGGAGTATTTTTGTATACAAGGTTTTCACTTGTTGAGAGTTGCTTTAGTTTTGTGTAGCCAGGATTCTTTTGAAGCACTTCTTTTAACTTGGTCTTGAATGGCTCTTCCGTCAAATCTTGGAGTCAGATTTACTACTATGGTTAGGCTGGTAAGAAGAGGGAAACTTTCCTCAAACTTAGTTATTGCCAAAGGTATTTGACGACAATTTTCCTGCCTAAATACGATTTCTTCTCGAATATAATTATTTTTAATTACTTCTTGTGTTCTTCTGGTTGATGGTAAATCTTCATCAAGGCTGTTTAAATATTCTCTGAAGACGTCGAAGTGACGGTAGTAGTACTCCACTGCTTTTTATCAAGTTCCCTATTTAGTTATAATTGGTGATGGAGGGAGGAGAATTTCGTACGATACAGTAAATACTCGTTTTCTTCTTCCAGAATTCAAAAACATCTTCTTCACATTGGACATAAGTTCGTTCGTTCGAGGAAACTTTTGTTGAACCATATCTTATGTAATCTATGAGCAAGACATGTAATGTGAATCAATTCCAGGATTTTTTTTCGGAGATCTTCTCCTGCTTTGAGTCAATACGAAATGGCATCACTGAGGAAAACTAAAGTCTACACGGGACAAAATCTTCTCCCAATAACTTATAAACTGAGCTTATGACGATGTTCTTATCATTGTTTGCATTTTTAATCTCAATATCAATCAAGTCAATAACGTAATGTCTCCCCCCAGAAATGCCCATCCAAAGGGCCCATCAAAATTGCCCTCATTGACATCCCTTAATGATCTTTTGTCTCATCTAGTGCAAAGAAAATATCCTTTTCTTCCGCCTCTTCTTTTATTCTATTCAAAAATCCTTGAGATACTTCCCCAACCAAGTTGTTAACGACCTGGAGAAGTTATTCCAGTAAATTTTTCAATCAACTTGGAGAAATTGGGATGATCCAGAACATTTATAGGGATGTTACACGACACAAATAACTTTGCTACGTCCAAATTGAAAGATGAACCGTTTAATTCTCCTTCGTCTCCTTGAATCTTGTGTTTCTTGAAGACTTTTAAGTTGTTGATGTGATGGGAGATTATGTAGTGTCGGATTACTAGCCATGAAGGACGAGAAACCGCAAAAACGCCAAGATATACTTTTATTTTCCAAATCCTAATTCCGCACATCAGTGCCTCCGTTGTTAGAAACCCATAAAAAAGGCACGTTTTCTGCGTTATGATGATGATGCACGTGAGAGAGCAGTAAGGGGAAGTTACTTTGCTGGTACTTCGTACAATACTGAGGAAAAGTTGCTTAGAAGATGCAAGGGTACCAACGTGTTTTATTCCTTTTTTTTATATAATCTCTTTAAACCAATCAAATTAGTTCTTGTTCAACGATTCCAACAAACCTATATATTATTAGTAAAGTTGATAATATTGTAGAGAAAAACGTGTGCAAGGAGAAGGGGAAAAAAATACATATGGTATCATTGTTTAAAATACTGATGTGATTATCATCTGCCTGCTTTATTATTATTTTTGAGGGTATAACGAAAGTATTTATTAGCAAAATGTATAATGAAGATATACTATTTATAATTGACTTAGACGTTTTTTATCCGTTACAGTAGATTTTATAACGTCACACTTCATGAAATTTTAATTCATTATGAACCTTATTCTCAGAATAATAGCTAATGAAACGACAAAGTAGAGTATTTCGAAATATATTTGAAGTTCCAAGTTTAAAAAAGAAGCCTTTAATTAAATATAATCTATATAATAAAAAATATACCATCATACATTTATTTAAATATACAAAATTAAACAATTGGAATCATATAACTAATAACAATAAATTATATATATAGAATATTGAAATAACAGATTGATCCAAATAATAATTTCTTGTTCTGACACCGGAATCCAGTTAAATATGGCATAACTTTAGGTTGAAAAGCACAAGCGAGACGTGGAGTTTAATCATGAAGATAATCACCCCTCTCTTCTTCATGTGGAAGTTGCTATATACAATTGTGTACAGGATAGATATATATCTACCAATGAGATCTAACTAATTATGAATAATAAAGTAAATGTCAAAATCATAAAATGTTAGAAATAAATCCATCTTAAAGATTTAAAGCAAAAGCTAATTATGTAGTAATGTCCGGCGATATTACTCTTTATTAAAAGCATCAAAAAAAGGTATTTTCCCCGTTATTTATGCTTATATAACAACATACTATTATCATGAAGGATATACACAATTGCTAATTATAATGCTACACCCAATGTAACTACCCCCGTTGTTGTGACCATTTAAACAGTTGTTTATGCCTTTTATGAGTTTTCTGAACACCATTTCTTGGAGCATATCAACCATAGCTAAGCCTTAAGTGATAAAAAAAGTAATATTTATTGACTATGTAATATTGGAAAACCTAATTATCATACCCAAGTCTTTAAGTGAAGAAACTGGTCTCAGACAAATTAGTTGTGAATCATCCAAAGCTATTACCCCCGTTGTTGTGACCATTTAAGCAGTTGTTTTTGCTATTCAATGAGGTGTGTACCATAATTTTTGATATGTTTAGCTAAAATAGAATTATATTTTATGGTTAGATTTAAAAAAAAATTGAATAGTTACTGTTAGAAAGTACAAAATTCAGAGTTCCATTTCAAAATTAGTAAATATTTTATACTTTTTACTGATAACTTGATCGTCATTGGGTGTGGATGACTCAAAACATTTTTATATGTATTTCTATAAATGACATCAGTACCAATATCCTCCATTAATTTAATGATGCTTCCTCGGGAGGGGATAGGATTACCCGTGTATTTCTCCATAAATTTTTTGAACATAGATGATTAGCAATGGATAAGGTTATATTAAATGCAATAATCATCTTTGTGAGATCAGAGTTAAAGTCGGACTTGATGTATTCATCATTAACTTGATTTTTTAGATGAATATCCATGCTCTTGATATGAGATGAGGATAATGAGTGGCGTGTAATTCTAGACATTGGACTAAAGCCACATTTATATCGACAAATCCGACAAACCATCTGTTTCTCATCTGGTAAGTATTTTCCAAATTCCTAGGCCTCCATTTTCAGAAATCCAGACAGAAGGCGACGTTGTTTTAGGCATTTTATTCAGTTCTTTATCGACTATCACCATCTAATATTATATTAATATTGAATAATAAAGGCGGGAATGATAACATTCTTGATTGATAGAAGAAGATGTATATTATTTAATCAATGATGCCATAAGTATTTCTTCTCTTCTCCTCGCACGCTTTTCTATTCTTACCAAAATTATCACCCTTGATTATTAGGCTTGTCGTACGAGCGAGCCTGAGAAGAGTGAGCGAGTGAGACATATGGTACCATTGATTAAAGATTAATTGAAAAAATAAGATGTGTGTTATTATACTTTTGGAGGGTAGAATATGACTATTTATATAATATTTATCGGGTTACAGTGGTTTAAGTGACGTCACTTTTGTGATTCTTAAAAACGATGGGTTAAAAATAATTTCGTGTGTTGATTTATCATTGCTTTTTGATAGGAAAAAAACACTGTTCAAGCCCAAGCTTGACTTGAAAATGGTATGAAGAAGTCCAACAAGGCCACTTACGTATTTCAGCAAAGGGGCGGGGGGTCCGGGACATACTGCTAATATTATAAAATATTCGATGGATATCAACATGGAGTAGCGGTTGGAGGACGTCATTGAGGCTGATGATGGTCAGATTCATAATTAATGTGCATTGTTATAGTAAAAAATATTATAAAATAAAATTTTCTATGTAAGCCATTATATTGATTTTAATAACTATTTAGGGTGTCGTTATCTGTATTATATCACGAAACCTTTCCTGCGAAAAGAAACAGAAAAAAGGCCTGAAGTTATCTGGAAGTTAGCCAAATAAATCAATCATACCAACCACTATTTATATTTTATATACTCTCAGAGTATCACTGTCATATTATTTCTTGACCATTTTTAAATTAAATTACATATTATTAAAATCTACATAGTCTTTTATTTGATACTTTATTATAATATTGCTTAGAAATATTTTGATTAAAAGATTAGTTATTATATTATTTCGATGAAGAAGTAGCTAAAATTCCTCCATAAAAATAATAAAATGGCCAATATATATATATACTATATAAGCGACAAGGGATCAACAAGAAATTGTATTCCTGTTCTTTTGGAAACGGAGCATATGTATAGAATAACTTATTACTTTGTGTACTTATGAAAAATAATAAATTATGAAATAGCCATGAAATATCAAGGGAGAAGAGGGAATGGAATGCTGAAAACAAAATACATAGGGTATTTTTGTATTTTTGTGTTAGTGAAATACCACCGTATTAGACGCATGTCTCAGTACTTTTTCTACACACGGTATAGGATGATTTCATACGAGATAAAATAATTATGTATACAGGGTGCCCACGATAAATTGGAACTACTGTAAACTTCATCTAGATTCATAATGTGGATATTCGGGGTTAAATCATAATCAAAAGGTTGTGTGAACAATACACTATAACTTCCAACACAATTGTTTTGGAAACAAACAATAGTCATCATGTAACAAGCAGGGAGAGACACCATCCTCGAATTGGCTCGCGCGGGACACAAGTCCACTACTATCTACAAACTTTTTAACTACCCCAAGACCACGGTGTACCGGGTCTTCAATGCCTGGGAGGTGGAGGGGAAGGTCTGCCACAAGGCCCACAGCATGAGAAGAGACTGAACCCGCACTCCCCGCTTCCTTGAAGGCCTCCGGAAGTCCATCAAGGCTTCACCGGGGACTTCCTTGTCCAGGTCGGCCAAGAACCGTGAAGTGAGCAAGCAGCTGGTCTCCAAGGGTGTTAATGAGGACATCGGGTACAGGTCATACAGAATGGCCAACCAACACATCCTCACGGCATCCATGAAGGCCACCAGGTTCACCAACACTAAGCGTCTTTTCAATTACTTGAAGAGCCATGGAGGAAGAATCATCTTCTTGTACGACAAGAAGAACTGGACTGTTGACAGAAGCTACAACGTCCAGAATGACAGGTGGCTTGCAAGGAGAGCCACAAGAGCATCGCGGCCCTGAAGGCTCCATTACGAGGGAGTGCAATGCTGTCGATTCCGCGGAAGTCATCAGGGCATGCAAATCCTTTAGGGGTAGGATGGAGAAGATGGTGGCTGCTGAGGGAGGACATGTTGAATAAATTTATTGTTTAATATCATGTCTAACTTTTTCATATTAACAAATATACTCCAAATTCCATTTTTATCAAGCAGGTTGAATTTTAAGATAGTTCCAATTTATCGTGGCCACCCTGTATATTATAGTAGAATATAATATGCTCAAACTATAGAGAATGAAGAGAAAAATTATCTTTAAGATTCTAGAATCATCTTTCACTTGTTTTTGAGTGAGAAAAGAGATCACAAGTAATAAGGACATGAGGGGTGAGCTTGAAGAAGTGTTGAGCTTCTATAATCATCCATGTAAACCGTACATCACGGACTCCACCTAATAAATGGAATTCATGTAAATATGATCAGGTGCCGGCTCACCCCAAATGATGGATTTCTTGCCTTTTTATTATCGTCCGGATGAAAATTGAAGCGAAAGATAACAACTTGCTAAGTAGACGTTAAAGTACTCATAATTGATCAATAATATGTCGTACATCATAGAAAATAGAAGAAAATTTTATTTTATAATATTTTTTACTATTACAATTCAAATTAGTTATGAATCTGGCCAACATGACCCTCAATGACAGCCCCCATCCGCTGCTCCATGTTGCTACCCATCCACTCTTGTACAATATTAGCAGTATGGACTGGAGCCCCGTCCTGCTGAAATACGTGCGTGGCCTTCTTGAACTTCTTCATGGTCTTGGTGATCTATGGGACCACATTTTCCATCAACAGCATCAAGTAGTCAGTAGTAGGTAACTGGGATACCACCAGATAATTATGCTTATTCTAGACGGGTCAACGGCAAAGGTCTCTTGATCAGAGATAAAAGATGCCCGGTTGTTGTTGTGATTTAGATCATTCAAGAGTTGTTGACATCGCTGAAGACGGAGTTTTTTTAAAATTGAGACAGGAGGGACCTCTCAATTCTACTAAGTGACCTTCCTCCAGCCTTTTGAATGGATTTTCTCACGGTAAACCGGTTCTCTTTCTTCTTCTTGGCAATTCATGCCTTAGACAATTGCCCCTCTTAAGAAGAGGCCTTAACGACGTAATGACAGACACCCATTTCAAGTGAAGAGGTTATAGCTAAGGGTGATAAATTTGGTAAGAATAGAAAAGCGTGCGAGGACAAAAGAAGAATTACTTATGGCTAAGGGTGATAAATTTGGTAAGAATAGAAAAGCGTGCGAGGAGAAAAGAAGAATTACTTATGGCATCATTGATTAAATAATATACATCTTCTTCTATCAATCATGAACGTTATCATTCCCGCCTATATTATTCAATATTAATATAATATGAGATGGTGATAGTCGATAGAGAACTGAATAAAATCCCCAAAATGACGTCGCCTTCTGTCTGGATTTATGAAAATGGAGGCCCAGGAATTTGGAAAATACTTACCGGATGAGAAACAGATGGTTTGTCGGATTTGTCGATATAAATGTGCCTTTAGTCCCCTGTCTAGAATTACACGCCACTCATTATCCTCATCTCATAACAAGAGTATGGATAATCATCTATAAAATCAATTTAACGATGAATACATCAAGTCAGACTTTAACTTTGATCTCACAACGATGCTTATTGCATGTAATATAACCTTATCCATTGCTAATCATCTACGTTCAAAAAATTTATGGAGAAATACAATGGTAAACATATCCCTTCCCGAGGAACCATCATTAAATTAATGGAGGACGTTGGTACTGATGTCATATATAGAAATACATATAAAAATGTTTTGAGTCATCCACACCAAATGATGATCAAGTTTCAGTAAAAAGTATTTACTAATATCGAAATGGAACTCTGAATTTTGTACTATCTCACAGTAAGTATTCAATTTTTTTTTAAATCTAACCATAAAATATGATTCTATTTTAGCTAAACATATCAAGAACTATGATACACAACTCACTAAAGGGCAAAAACAACTCTTAAATGGTCACAACAACGGGGGTAGTAGCTTTGGATAGTTTGCAACTAGTTTGTCTGAGACTAGTTTCTTCGCTTGAAGACTTGGGTATGATAATTAGGGTTTCCAATATTACATAGTCAATAAATATTACTTTTTTTATCACTTAAGGCTTAGGTATGGTTGATAGGCTCCAAGAAATGATGTTCAGAAAACTCATAAAAGGCAAAAACAACTGCTTAAATGGTCACAACAACCGGGGTAGTAGCTTTGGATGGTTTGCAACAAGTTTGTCTGAGACTACTTACTTCGTTTTAAGACTTGGGTATGATAATTAGGTTTTCCAATATTACATAGTCATTAAATATTACTTTTTTATCACTTAAGGCTTAGGTATGGTTGATAGGCTCCAAGAAATGATGTTCAGAAAACTCATAAAAGGCAAAAACAACTGCTTAAATGGTCACAACAACGGGGTAGTTACATTGGGTGTAGCATTATAATTAGCAATTGTGTATATCCATCATGATAATAGTATGTTGTTATATAAGCATACCTAAATAACGGGGGAAAATCTTTTTTGATGCCCTTAATAGGGAGTAATATCGCCGGACATTACTACATAATTAGCTTTTGCTCTAAATCTTTACGATGAATTTATTTATAACATTTTTTTATTAGTATATTTATTGTCTAATTTTATGATTTTGACATTTACTTTATTATTAATAATTAGTTAGATCTCATCGGTAGAGATATATCTATCCTGTGCACAAATGTATATAGCAACTTCCACGAAGAAGAGGGGTGATTATCTTTTTGATTAAACTCCACGTCTCGCTTGTGTATTGCAACCTAAAGTTATGACATATTTAACTGAATTCCGATGTTAAAACAAAAAAAAATTATCTAGATCAATCTATTATTTCAATATTCTGTATTTATAATTTATTATTATTAATAGTTATATGATTTTAATTGTTTAATTTTGTATATTTAACTTA
The DNA here is from genome assembly GCF_016086655.4 of Lepeophtheirus salmonis. Classification (NCBI taxonomy): domain Eukaryota; kingdom Metazoa; phylum Arthropoda; class Copepoda; order Siphonostomatoida; family Caligidae; genus Lepeophtheirus; species Lepeophtheirus salmonis. The sequence continues at coordinate 23,114,662 of NC_052137.2, read as the reverse complement.
AATGTTTAATGGTTTATTTTTTAGTATGTAGATTATATTTAATTAAAGCCTTCTTTTTTAAACTTTGAGCTTCAAATATATTTCAAATACTCTACTTTGTCGTTTCATTAGCTATTATTCTGAGAATAAGGTTCATAATGAATTACAATTTCATGGAGTGTGACGTTTTCAAATCTACTGTAACGGATAAAAAACGTCGAAGTCAATTATACGTAGTATATCTTCATTAAACATTTTGCTAATAAATACATTAGTTATACCCTCAAAAATCATAATAAAGCAGTGATAATCACATCAGTATTTTAAACAATGATACCATATGTCTTTTTTTCCCCCTCCTCCTCGCACGCGTTTTTCTCTACAATATTATCAACTATAGTTATAGCTCAATCATAAACAGAACAAACATATAGCATGCTCATCTAATCTACTTCACTGAAGCCTTAGACGTAAAGATAAACAAGATGGGATGTTATCGTTTGGATAACCAAATACCAGCAGTTTTGCTAGCGAACAAAACAGATAGATTTAGACTTTGGAGCAGCCTCTAGTTTGTGGAACATGTCCCCGTTCCAGATATCGGAACAGGATGGACGCAGAATACTATTACATTACGCCCTAAAGTGAGACTACATGTTTCTAATATATTATTAATTCATTCATAATTATTTCTTCCTGTTTTGAAAATTCAAATTTATTAACGATCAAGGAGCAATGCTTCCGGCCGGAGCACTAAGCCAGGGATCGCTCTAGAGGAGTATGCACTCTTTTGTGATATTTGTGGTGAGTCAACTAGAAATGACGCTTGACGTACTTTTTTCTCAAAAAAGTGTGGGATGGATTTGTATTCCTCAACTAATTATTATTCCAATTTAAAGATTGCAAAATTTACGGTCACAATAAAATAAAATAAACATATGGTATTCCTTATTTAATTTTCTTTTGAGACATGTGGTGAGTCCACATAAAAGCAATATTGAACAAAAATCAAGATAAGTAAAAAATCCCCAATTATTTTTTACTTTATTTGAGGATAATTTTTGATAACGTAATTATACTATCTTCGCGAGTTGATGCTAGGATTTAATAATGAAGAGAGTGTTACAGCCTCTAATTTTCAATAAAACACCTAATTTGGAATTTTTTATTGAAGGAACTCATCCTTTTTATATAATTTGAGGTTCGAAGTCTATTTATTAAAGAGTGAAAAGCTCTTTGACTATTGTATACTTCAACTCACAACTTGAAATACAAAAGTCTAAACTATTCGTCCCTCTTTTCCTAATCCCTTCCAATATTTCCAATGAATCCCTTCACTTCAAATTCTGCTCTGGCCTCTGTCAAATATAATTGTATTATCATTCAGAGGAATATCAAATAGAGTTAGGATTTAAGCCATAAATTGCTCCTTGGAGGATGAGGAAGACAGATTGTTGTTGTTTTCAATGTTGGATTATTCTGTATTCATTATATTAGATTTTTATTTTTGCACTCCTGTATGATATAAATTATACATAATTGTCAACATTAATGACGGAATGAAGTAAAAATACGAGGTTGAAGAGAGGAATAAAATAGATGGGATTTACAGAAGTTGACTTTTGAGTTCATTTATTTTTTAATTTCAAGAATCGAATGACGATACTTTGGATCTTATTGGGCAATACTTCTTCTTAATCATCCCTTTGATGTTATGCGTTTTTTATTATAAACTGAATTAAATATATATTACTTGTGAGTCATCGATCTTTGCTTAATCAAAAAAAAAATTAATATGGATTATAGTTTATGATTATTGAGCATTCAGATTTCTTTATGTATGTAAAGTCTTGAAAGTTATTCGATAAATCTGTGCAATAGGATAAATTATTCGGAGATTTTTATTTTGTGCCCATAACTTTGATCTCAATGTGTTATACTCTTTAACACATGTTTGTTTTGAACATATAATAATTTTTTGAAATAAAAAACATCAGGATCGAGATAACAGTGATTCAAATATTTATTAATGTTTTTACAAATGAATTTTTACACAAATGTTTTAAATTTTTGTTAATGCAAAATTTACACCCTCTACATTTTCGGTCTTTTTTATTTAAATATCCTTTATATAAGGAACACCCAATACAATTGAAGCACCTTTCTTTAACTCTTGATGATGATGAGGTAGAAAGAGGACTTGAGGAAGGAAGCTGATTAAATATAGGAGGGGCTGAGGTAAGAAACGGATTCAAGGTTGAAGGAGAGTATGAAAGAGGACTTGAGGTAGACGAAATTGATATAGGTAGAAGACTCGAACAGTGCTCCATAAGTTCTTATATAAAAATTTTCCTCTTTTTCTCACAATTGATCCGAGGAGTTAAATTTTTTTCTAGATATTATTTCCATTCTTCTTAAAAAAGCTTCTTCAAATAAATAATCTTCAGGAATCAAAATTGATTAAGATATATTTCCCCCAATTGAACCATTTAACTCCATTTTGTATCGCAGAAAATTTTGAAGACGTATTATTTACTACTTCAATTAAGCTGATTATTAAAAGGTTTAGAAGTAATTCCAAAGCTGTGATCGGCAGAAAATTTGGAAAAACTCTCTACTTGAAAATGAACATAGATTTTATTCCCTTTTCCCAGCATTACAATCTATGCTAAAAGGCCCATAATAATGAAATTATTGTTCTGACGTCTGAAATACAGTAAAAAAAAGAGATGACAAATAAAGATATTATTGAAAGAAATTATCCACCACAATTGTCAAATTGAATTTCAGTTTGAAATTTTTTTTTAATGCATTGTTTCATGGTATAAAAGTAATGCAGTACAATTACAACCTTTCTTATAAGTTTCCTGTAATAAGTATAATGAAAGTTAGAATATATAAACATTTGTTTAAGGACGATAGATAAATTTACTTGTTCCACTTCATCAAACATGTATGGTATGTATATGTGAGATGTCCCTACTCCTTCATGTTCACCAGCAAATAAATTGATTTTATATAAGTATGACAAGTGAGTCTTTCTTCTTTGAATAGGCGAATATGGAATGGACTTAGCCTCTGAAAAGTTAATTGTCAACAATTGAACTTCATTCTTATTAAATCTAGCATAACTGTGTCTTGTAGTCTTTTCTTTCGATTTTAACACACTCCAAATGAATTTAATGGAACTATCAATTTTCAATGACTTATCGTCTAAATAATTTTTTTAATGATGGATTCCCTAAACAAGGAGGCTAAAGTTTCCGAATGATCTTAATATATATGGAAAACGTCACTTCGAGGAATAAAAATGCCATGCTCATCATGAAGTTTTCAAGAAATATCTTGATAACTTCATGATGCTCATATTGTAAGGGGTTTTGATGGATTCTCAATAGATCTATTTGATTGGCATACTTGCTTAAGATGCTAGCCTTCAACAAACAGCTTCTTCCTTGTTTCTTTTTCACCCATTCGAGGAGGTACTAGGAAAACTGCCATGAGGAAAATTGGCAGTAGAAGATTGCCATGGAGAAAAATTGTCATAGAGAAAATTGCCCGTATTTTAATCAAACTTCATGATGAATAATAACGTATTATAAATTCGTTTAATACTATTTATGAAAAATATCAAAACATATTTGTTTGTTCCATCCCCCGAGGGAGTACCTTCAAGTGTGAGTTATATTATTGCAATACAATTTCATTGATTTTTTTGAAATTCAATCCAATCTTCTAATAAATGGATCGGAAGGATTGGTAAGGGGTGGGGGATAAACAGCTGAGGGCCTCTTAAAATATGGTTGAATACTCTCCACCCTCGGATTGGCCAATGTCCCAGGGGTAGTGTGGGATTGTTAATAACCACCGCCAATAAATCCATGGAACACAACAAGCTAGTTCAAAGCCCTCGGGTTGGCTGGAGTCCCAGGGGGTAGTGTGGTATAGTTAAAAAGCATCGCCAAAGCATCATCTACATCCAAGGAACCCCTCTAATATCAAAAAATAATTCCAAGCCCCCATGTAGCTTAGGGTACTTGAGGGTACTCCTGGATCCTTAAAAACCACCGCCAAAGCATCACATACATCCAAAAAAAACCTCTCATACCAAAAATTAGTTTCATTGAGGACACTCAATTTTAAGTTAATTTTTTCTTTTCTTTTTGGAAAGGCTTGATTTTGTTGAAATAATTTTTAATCATGTACAAATGTTAGGTAAATGAAATAAAATTTTAATGATTATTATTTTATTTAAACAAATATTTATATTTTATAGATTCCTACAAAAAAATTATGAGACAATTTTTAAAGACCTAAAATAAATGTAAATTATATGATAAATCTTTCAAGTAGAAAATTTTATAAATATATTCGTCATATTTTTTGACAATATTGAGAATACGCTTATTAATTTCTTTATATTTTTAATTTGTTGAAAAATATTACCTCTATCGTGTTCAATAAGCTTCGATCCAGACATACATTAGATGCCAAAGATTAGGATGTAAAACACTTATTAATTGCATTATGGAATACTTCAACACTTTAGGGAAGAGTGACTCTATAATGGGCGAATCATGTTTTTCATCTAAAAAGCTCTTCTTGTTTTATGCTTTCAGCAGTTTCCACGATGAGATGGAAGTAGTAGCATATTATTTTGCACAAAATACTTATGATGGATCAAACTTAGGCTCAATTATAATTGATATAATTAAAATGTCCTACAAAGTGGGCATTGATATTGTAAGCCCTTCTACAGATATGAGGTCTCAAAATTTAATTATGTCAAAGTTGAAGATTTGACCCTGGTTTAACTGCCAAAAAAGTGAAAAAAATATAAGGGTAGAAAATAAACATTGAGAATTGTTTAATAAGTCTTTTCTAGAGTAAAAAAGTGTATAAATTTTGATTTTGTAAGTTTGAATCCTGTATTTTGTGTAGTATGTTTAAATGATATATAATGCCCAGGACCTTAAAATAAAACTGTTTTTTCAGTTATTTCTTCCATAACTTTTGTACAATGCCTGTTTCAAAAATATGTCTCAAGTAACAAATTGATCAAAAATTCCCACTTTTAGATAAATTAATGGCTTTAGGTAACCATACCTACTAATAGGAAATGGCAACATCAATATTCATGAAAACTATTATCATTTATGCCCAGGCTATACTTCTTGGTGAAAATGATACCCAATTTGAGTCAAACTACTTAATACTTCCGGATTATTATGAAAAGACTGTAAAATCAAAAAACAATTTGTCAAATATAATTTCTTTAAAACATTATTCCATGTAATGTTTTTCTTTTTTTTTAGCATAAAGACTGTAAAATCAAAAAACAATTTGTCAAATATAATTTCTTTAAAACATTTTAAGATGGTTTCCATAAAGATTTTGTACTTAAACAAGCATGCAAATTTGATCATAGTACAATAAATCCGAGCAAATTTGATAAGATGAAGGTTGGCCCGTCCTTGAATTCCTGGTTGAATTTTGGTTCCAGGACAATAAAATACATAGTTGAAGAGAATGTTCTTGACAGGAGTGTGTTAACGACTGCATAGTTTATTGACATATAAAGGAATTGGTATGACTTGGTCAGCTCAAGAAAAATTATCTTTGCTTTTAACAATAAAAATGAGGCTCAATATGAGAATGCAATTATTTTTCGAATAAGCTTTATTAAAACAATTAAGGAAATGAAAGTTATTTCAAAAGGAAATATGAATATTAGTTGGGGACCAACTCAAACAGGATCCATTTTAACAATATTGCAGATAGGTTACAAAAGAAGGAGTGATCTAATCTTTTTCCTCTCCCGCGTATTAAGTTGCTCGAACAGTGGATCGATAAGAAGTTTTGTGACGCATAAAACGCCATAAATATGTTCATCTTTTAAATCATAAATTTGACATTACAAAAAAATTACTCTAATAATGTTCTAGAGGGTTTAAACTATATTGGCATTGGAAAAATTCAAAAAAAAGTCGCAATATACTGCTTCATTTAATAACTTAAAATGACCTCCGAATTGGCTTCGACGTTTTAAGCCAAAAAAATGGCCCTTCAAATTAATATAATTTTTTTTAAACGTAAGGAAGCTTGAACATTTTTCTATTCATTAGTGAAAAAAATATAAAATTGATCGGGCGCATAAGTTTTTATGAGATGAAATGGTTTGTAGTCGCAAGTGAATAGAGGATGTAATGAGCTGCAGATTTGTGTGGCAGTTTTGGGCGCTTATATATTATGAGTCTCATGCTCATTCTTTTCCGAACACTGAACCTCGTACTATTCACATCTAGGAAAGTATAGGTTTCGTGATTCAAACTACGACAGAAGACGGAGTTTTTTTGACATTGGGACAGGAAGGGCCTCTCAATTCTTCTAAGTGACCTTCCTCCGGCCTTTTGGATGGCTTTGCCCATGGTAGACTGCTCCTCCTTCTTGGCATACTCTGACATCTTCATCGTTGGGTTCACCTTATGGCCTCCACTTTGGTGGGTCTTGCACTCTTGGGGTTGCCCCATTTTTCAAACGATTTCTGACCCGACAGACTGTGGCCTTGCTGATGTTTAAGGCCTTCATAATATCCGATGTATTTCTCCTGGCGCAGATTAAATTGCCTATGATAGCTCTTCTTGCCTCCACCGCGCATATACATAATTTTTGTATACAAAGTGTACCTACATCAATCAAAGGATTAGAATCTAAGCTATTCAATAATAATCGGAACTTTTAGATTTAATCAACAACACCTATCCAAAACTGTATTTTTAGAAGGCCTTATTACTTTTTCTACACCCAGTACATATAGTAAAAAGCGAAATACTTTCAAAAAGAAAAATATTAAGAAAAATACAGCGATGGACATAAGAAGAACTGTGGGTCGAGTATCAGAACTTTTTGAGTTCAATCCTCTTAAAGTCAACTCTGCTTCGTCTCCTACTGTAAAAAAAAAAATCTTGATAAGAGTCGTTTAGTATCAATTAGAATTGTCGTTACAATATCCCAACTTATTGAGGGAATGTTCTTTTACGCTGCTTGTCATATATTGGAATAATACTCTCGTGAATATCTAGGATCTCCACACAAATGAATAAATTGAATATCATTAATAAATGTTTGCCATAATAAAGTATTTTATTGAAAATAATAGTGTAAATGTAAGAAAATTTTAATGTAATTGTTTCAATTATTCATTGTGCACATAATGAAAAAATTAGAATATCAAATACATATATTTAAATTTTATTAATTCATTCGGCTTTTTTTTTTTTTTTTTTTTTTTTTGACATGAAAATATTATTTGATCCTGTTTTTAAACAAAAACGAATATAAAGAATGAAATTGTAGACTCAGTTTTGGATTAAATTTAAACATTTACTAAATTTCATCCAATTCAAAGGGCGATTTGTTGTGTAATGAGAATATCAAATATTATCACAATAGAATACATTCATTATCTAAATAGAATTTCCTTGTTTAAATAAATAAAAGTAAATATTTATTATTTATAATACAAATTGTATCCATCATTAAAGTAAATAACTTAATTTCAAAGAAATTTTTAAGTAAAATAGGTTGTCGCTGATTGTATCCATGAAGATGTGAGGTAATTCATATCCGCCTTAGCCAAACACTCTAATGACTATCACAAATGAGGATTTCTTATTCTTGAGTGTACATTTTATCATCAGTTGATGTTGTATAGTGAATTATGCCTCATTAACAGCACTCTCAGGCCATTCTTGATTATCAATCGGAGTTTTCCCCTCTAGTCCAGAACTTCTTTGGATGAAATGTAATATGCTCTTCTTTGAATTGTTCTCTGTTCATTAGTATCATTCTGGATCTTCAGGCGATGTAATATTGAAATTATTAAACCTTGTTATTGCAACCTGTAGTTATCATTATTTACTTATATACAAAAATGCTGAGCTATTACTTAAAATTTTTATTTTCCATAACCATTCCAGAATCACAATTATTTTAGTATTGTTTCTGTACTGATACGAAGGTACAAAATTTTCAGTTCTACAATAATGTATATACATGTTAATTACGTCATTTTAAAATGTTAGTCCACGATAAATAACTTAACATCTAAATTTATGTATACCTATTTTCGGACAATATAAGAAGCCAATAATTATTCAAGATTTTACGAAACAAAATTAAAAGCTCGAGTGTGGCGATTCCAACCCCGATAGAAAAACGAAATCTCCACTTACTCGGCATTTTCTCTAGCTGGTTCCATTCCTTCTATTTTCTCAAATACTTCTAGAATTTTACTTTAAAAAAGTAAAATATTAATTCCTAGAAGTAATTGAAGTTCAGGAACTAGGTATAATATTTACACCTACCTTCTAATAAATAGATACTTGAATAAGAGCTGTATTTGAGTCCTCTTTTTCAGTGTTGAGGTAAATTCCGAGTTCTCATGCTCCTGCTTCCGAGTCCAAGTTATCATGCTCTGTATAAATGGGAAAATAAGTTATGTCCAGATCTACCTGTAGTCTTGTCGAAGTCAAGAAAAATATTAAACTTAAATGTGAACTGATGAATGAGGCGGGGGATTGTCTACTCGTCAATTTTAGAACAAAAAGGGAATTTGTAGGATTGGTTGCACAAAAAGACGATACAGGTGCCGAAATTAAGTTACTAAAAAAAATGAGGTTTATAGTTTAGTTTTCTTGCGACTTGCAATAGAGGGCAAGTCCTGGATTAATTTTGATCAAATCGTTAAATATATAACTCCTCACATGGACAACAGAGAGAGATATCATTTCTTCGAACCATTCAAGGGAAAGTGAATTGGACTAATTACCATTACAAATATTTCGCATGTTTGTTGTTTGTTCCATTAATTTTGAAATCCAGATATATGTTGTATATTTTCAATATGTCTATGGCATTGATTCATACTAGCTTTTAAGATTGTAAAAAAAGAAATAAAAATAACAAAATAATAAATCCCTGTGTGAGAGTGTTAATATATGTATGTGCTGATAGTTGTGTTTGTGATACATATGAATGGTCAATAGGATTATTTTTTTATCTTCAAATTGACTTTGACGTTTGGGGTTAAAAATGACCCTTCTAATTAATACAGATTTTTTTTAAAACCTAAGGAACCTGGTACATTTTTTTATTAATTAGTGAAAAAAATATATAAATTGATAGACGAAATCAGTTTTTATTTATTATGTTCAGTTAAATCAAGTTATTCCTAATGTTAAAATGTTTATATAAAAATAATAAGGAGGAGGGTTGCTAAATTCATTAAATGGGAAGTTCATATAAGTGGCAGCATCCATCATGATGATCTAATATTACGGGCCTCTGTTCATGTGTAATTGTATTACTATATGCCATTCTAGTTTTAATCTTAATCTGTAAAAGAGCTCTTTGTTACTAAGGCAGATAATATTTTAGTTGTGTTCTGTGCAATGTGTGGCTTACAATTTGATATTAATGAAATGGACTTTCATGCACCTTATAAACCATCAATCAGATTGTCAGAACAGAGTTACTTAAAATGATGGTCAAACTTAAGAGACTCGTGCTCTCCTATCCTCCGGGAATTCAATCCATATTTTGAAATTAATACTGATGTTTCAACGTCATAAGGCAAAGGGCATAGCTTTTACTCAAATTATAAGCAACCATCTTTTGTGTTCCACCTTTTTCCCACAGACTGAGTTAATTTCTCGAATTGCTGCGTCGTTGGGTTAATACATTCTTTATGTTGTTAATCATTATCTTCCGCACTTCAACATATCATGTATTTTCATGAAACTGACAATAAAGTTATCATTTACAGTTCCACAAATATGATTTCCATAATCTTCAGCCTAGCCACCAGGTAACTCGTCCACCGCTGCATAAATATATTATGCACTTTTTGTAAGGGGAATATAGCCAATATGAGCCTCTTTTTGAGTTGTGGAATCAAATCCGATGGTCACACAGGAATTTTTAATTAAAAACTCTACAGTCTTAGAAAAAAAAGATGAAGTCTTCTCCATTTTTTTTCCCCATCTTTCCCACTTAAAAACCAGGCAGGCTCCTAGAACACTTAACAATGTCCATAATCTTCATCACATCAACTCCAGCATGTAAGATATCTGAGATACGCGCTGTCTTTTTGCTTGTTGCTCGCTCATGATGATGAAATGATTAGTATAGTGTGTTTATGTGAAGAGGGTAGCGGAAACAGAACATCAAAAAATAATCGCGCGAATCCATTTCATAATAATTAGAAAATAAACATTATTTAACAGTGCATGTTATGCTGCCATACCCTATATAAGAATATCAAAGGAAATAAAGTTTTTAAACTTTTGTCCTATAATCTGTCCCTGGGAGAATCCAACGTTCCCACTTTAGGAACATACAAAATTCCAATATATTTCCAACAAATATTTGATCCTTCTTTATAATAAAACTAAGATAAACTAATGTACAAAGTTTGAACAAAAAACATCCATTATTTCTATCAGCCGATACTAAAAGGCTAAATTTCAAATTGTTGTATATTTTACTTATATTATTATAACTTCTCATTGATGTAGTACCTCATTAACAAATTATTATATTTCACATGTAGATCATTTTATCTGAATGTAAAAGGATCCCGTCATAGTTTCAACCGTTGAATATATTATTGTATATATGGATGGATAGATTCCCACTGAAGGAAAGAGTCGACTCTACTCTTGTATGATGCTTGGCAGTGTTTGTTCGGTTTTTTTCTTCGGTGAAATTTGCATCCCGTTATCACTCCCATAGATATTGGAATTAGAGCATCTCTTGTTGAGGATAAAGTATCTCGGGTCTCTTCTTTTGTCCTAATTCATAAAGAAATTTCCATCTTTAATTAATAAAGATCAATTTAAGAAAATGAAAAAAACCCTTTTATATATATAATTTGTCTCTCCATTTACTCAAATATTTTTGCATGTTGTTTTCAATACATTTATATTTTATAATTGTAGCTTAAATATAATATTCATGTTCTGATATACCTAATATTTTAATTAATTTATGTCACATACAGTCATATTTTATTCAATTATAATTGTAGTTTCTGGAAAAGGATGTATGATTTGACATTAACCAATTCAGCATACATACTGGGTGTCTGGAAAGTCCTGACTGATTTCTAACTTCCAACTTCATTAAGATCTATAAGGACTAAAAGTAGAGATACAGAGAAATGTTTTTAAAAAAAAAACTTCGCTTGGTTATAATCTATAATATGTTTTTAACAATTTGGCCTTTAGCTTCCATAACAGCCAAAACACAGGGACGGAAGGAGGAGCAGGTTTTCTTGATGTAGGTGGGGTCCATCTTGGCCCAGGCCTTGGTGATACTGACCTTGAGAGCTTTGGTACTGCTGTGGCGTTTTTTGCAAGCCTGCCTCTCAATGTGCGCCCAGATGCTAAAATCCAAGGGGTTCAGGTCGGGGGAGGAGGGGGGGGGCAGAAGTCCTTAGGCAAGAATTCCATATTCTCTTTCAACCACTTCTGGGTGTTCTTGGCTGTGTGTGCAGGTGCCCCATCCTGCTGGAAACACACCCTCTTGCCAGAATACTCCTTCCTGATCCATGGGACCACCTTGATCTTGAGCACCTTGATGCAGTCTTCCGAGGTGAGCCTGTAGCCCTCTCGGAAGAAGACTGGAGGTATGGCTTTACCATCTGAGCCAACAACTCCAAGCATCATGATGCTGGCTGGGTGCTTGGTCATGGACACATATTTCTCAGATCCCACATAACCATTAAGGCTAATGTTGCGATCATTTTTGCGGTTGAAGACTAGATCCACTGTAAAACCACTAAAAAATGATAATTCTGTCCCCATTGCTTTTCATGTTGTTCAAAATCTTCTTGCATCGGATGTATCTGGCCTCCATATTGGCATGGGTCAACATAGGACGGGTGGTGCAGACCAAGGACTTGCCCCCAATGTCCTTGACAATGTTGGTGGCAGTAGTCTTACCCATGTTGTTTTTCTTGGCAATTGTTCTGATGCTCAGAAGAGGGTTTATCTTGATCTGGGGCTGATCTTATTCTTAGTGGCTTTGGTGGCCTTTAAGACAGGTCTCCTACTTCAAGGCTTGTCTTCAAGGCCTTTCCCCTTGTCCATCCTTCTCTTGATCCTGCTAATGGTGCTGACGGACATGCTGGTGGCCTCAGAGATCTCCTTGTGGCTGATTCCTGCACGAAGCAGAGCAGCTACTTCATGTCTTTTAGCCTCCATGTCAAAAATAATTATGAATTTCGAAATGTTATAGAAACAAAACTTGTTAATCTGACAACGGTCATTAACTTTTATTTACGCAGCATTTACGTAAAAAGTCTCGGAAACCTCGAAAGAAGCCATCGAAGGTACCGGTCAAGACTTTCGGGACACCGGTACTTTATCACTTACTATGCCATCGACGACACGGGCTCACCTAAAGACTAACGCAGTCATCATGAAAGTTATCTGCAATATACAATACAATAGAAATTTATCTATTTATAATTATAGTTTTTAATAAATCGTTTAAGTTTAGATTTTTAACATAAACAGGCCAAATATAAATAACATCTTTTTAATTAGCTACCTTTAAGATAGCGTGTTTGTGCTAGTCTTTTTTTAAATAATATATATCAATCAATATACATTTTTACAATAAAGTATATTTTGTTAAAAATAAAAAAAGTATAACTAAAAACTTAATATTAATCCTTATTAAGGGCATCAAAAAAGATTTCCCCCCCATTATTTATGCTTGTATAACAGCATACTATTATCATGAAGGATATGCACAATTGCTAATTATAATGCTGCACCTAATGTAACTACCCCCGTTGTTGTGAGCATTTGAGCAGTTGTTTTTGCCTTTTATGAGTTTTCTGAGCACCATGTCTTGAGGCTTATTAACCATATCCTTAAGTGATAAAAAAGTCATATTTATTGACAATGTAATATTGGAAAACCTAATTATCATACTCAAGTCTTTAAGTGAAGAAATTAGTGTCAGACAAACTAGTTGTAAACCATCCAAAGCTACTACTCCCGTTCTTTGTCACCATTTAAGCAGTTGTTTTTGCCATTTAATGAGTTGTATATCATAATTTTTGATATGTTTAGCTAAAATAGAATCATACTTTATGATTAAATTAAAAAAAAAATGAATACTTACTGTTACATAAAAAATATCCTTTTTCTTTGATTTTGGAGATGACATCATAATCAACATCCTCCATTAATTTAATGATGGTTCCTCGGGAAAGGACGGATGTACTTGTGTGCTTCTCCAAAAAAAAAAAGAAGATTTGAACGTATCTTGACTAGCAATGGTTAAGGTATATTCAAGGGTGATAATTTTGGTAAGAATAGAAAAGCGTGCGAGGAGAAGAGAAAAAATACTTATGGCATCATTGATTAAATAATATACATAAGGGTGTTAATTTTGGTAAGAATAGAAAAATTTATGGAGAAATACACGGATAAACCTATCCCTTCCCAAGGAACCATCATTAAATTAATGGAGGATGTTGGTACTGATGTCATTTATAGAAATACATATAAAAATGTTTTGAGTCATCCACACCAAATGACGATCGAAATGGAACTCTGAATGTTGTACTATCTCACAGTAAGTATTCTTTTTTTTTAAAATCTAACCATAAGATATGATTTTATTTTAGCTAAACATATCAAAAATTATGATACACAACTCATTAAATGGCAAAAACAACTGCTTAAATGGTCACAACAACGGGGGTAATAGCTTTGGATGGTTCGCAACAAGTTTGTCTGATACTATTTTCTTCACTTAAAGACTTGGGTATGATAATTAGGTTTTCCAATATTACATAGTCAATAAATATTACTTTTTTTACCACTTAGCTATGGTTGATAGGCTCCAAGAAATGGTGTTCAGAAAACTCATAAAAGGCAAAAACAACTGCTTAAATGGTCACAACAACAGGGGTAGTTACATTGGGTGTAGCATTATAATTAGCAATTGTGTATATCCTTCATGATAATAGTATGTTGTTATATAAGCATAAATAAAGGGGAAAAAATCTTTTTTGATGCTCTTAATAAGGAGTAATATCGCCGGACATTACTACATAATTAGCTTTTGCTCTAAATCTTTAAGATGGATTTATTTCTAACATTTTTTTATTTGTATATTTATTGTCTAATTTTATGATTTTGACATTTACTTTATAATTAATAATTAATTAGATATCATCAGTAGAGATATATCTATCCTGTGCACAATTGTATATAGCAACTTCCACATGAAGAAGAGGGGTGATTATCTTTTTGATTAAACTCCACGTCTCGCATATGTTTTGCAACCTAAAGTTATGACATATTTAACTGGATTCCGGTGAACAAGATACTATTATTTGGATCAATCTATAATTTCAATTTTCTATATATATAATTTTTTGTTATTAGTTATATGATTCCAATTGTTTAATTTTGTATATTTCACATAAATGTATGATGGTATATTTTTTATTACGTAGATTATATTTAATTAAAGCCTTCTTTTTTAAACTTGGAACTTCAAATATATTTCGAAATACTTTACTTTGTCGTTTCATTAGCTATTATTCTGAGAATAAGGTTCATAATGAATTACAATTTCATGGAGTGTGACGTTATAAAATCTACTGTAACGGATAAAAAACGTCTAAGTCAACGTAGTATATATTCATTAAACATTTTGCTAATAAATACTTTCGTTATACCCTCAAAAATAATAATAAAGCAGGCAGATGATAATCACATCAGTATTTTAAACAATGATACCATATGTATTTTTTCCCCTTCTCCTTGCACGCGTTTTTCTATACAATATTATCAACTTTAGGTATATTACATACAATAAGCATCTTTGTGAGATCAGAGTTAATGTCTGACTTGATGTATTCATCAATAACTTGATTTTTTAGATGAATATCCATGGTCTTAACAATGGATTTAAGAATACAGGGGACTAAAGGCACATTTATATAGACATATCCGACAAGCCATCTGTTTCTCGTCCGGTAAGTATTTCCAAATTCTTAGGCTTCCATTTTTAGAAATCCAGACATAAGGTGACGTTATTTTAGGGATTTTAGGAATTTTTTTTTGTTATGTAATATAGGTGTAAATTTTTTTTTAATAAAAAAATCGATTTGTTTATTAAAAAATAGGGGTTTCACTACACTTGTGGACCTTATCAAAGAAATATATGTAGTGTAGAGTAATATAGTTTTACCTTCAAAGAAAGTAACAGTATTTTCCGTAGGGTTGTTTAGTCTTACCAGTGTCATTATTAATTACTGCGTACTTTGAAGAACAAAGAACATAACTACGCAATGGTTAGTAATTAATAAAATCAATCTCTCATTCTATAAGTTATTCAACTACAAACAAATATTACTTATTTATACCTATTATGTCTTGAGGAACAAGGATAACTCAGGAGCACCTTTTATTTGGAAGTCCCTGCGATTTCCTCTTGAATACTTTACCAAGTAAGCTAGACTTAATGAGATATTACATCTACCTTAAAAATCAACATCCCAATGGAGCAAGACTTTCAAGAAGAGAACATCTTGAAATCGTCTGAACCATGTCAAGGAATGTTAAAAGTATTTGGGAGATGACTAGCGTCCCTTCCTACGACATCAAGTGTACATCAAGCAAAAAATTGACTACTTCTTGGTTGTCATCAGGGACCATGTAAAGAAGAGAATTGTACAAAGCCGATCTAGTGATGAACTTGTTGGTGAGTTTTTGGAAAAGATGTCTGATCTTTTTGATATTGCTTTATGTTCTTGCTGTAAGAATAAGAAAATTAGTTATTTCAAACTGAAAAATTGCACATGTGATTCCTTCAAAAAAATACGACAGAATGAATTTCATTTCTACATGGATCAAAACTTTTTTTTAGAAACTCATGATCGTTTCATCCATTGACAAGGCAGCAAGTAAGTCCTATGGAGATAATTATACGAAATTTATTTGTCCGAAGACAAGAAAGAGAGGATGAAATGTCAAAAGGAACAGAGAGAGAAAAAGAAAGAATAGCTACTTGGACAAAGAAAAAGAAGAATCGGAACAACAAAATTACATTTTTGGTGATTATAGAAGCAAATTGGATGATTATGATATGCCAAATAATCAAGTATGCTAACCTGCAGTACAGAGAAACAGAGTACAGAGCTCCAAGAATCTAGCCAAATTCTTATTAGGTATTGTCTTTCAATTTGTTCTGCTGCAGCATATGGAAATGCATTATTAAGATATTTGAAGCAAGCTACTCCCCAAAATTTACTTTCAACATCAAATATCTAAATAATATTAATGAAATTGTTGAGGAAAACAAAGAATTCATTTGCATCAAGTTTGATGGTCGCAAAGATCTTACAAAAACCTTGCAGGATCACAAAGATCTGAAATATTTGAGGAACATGTATCAGTAATTGTAGATCCTGAAAGTAAATATATCAGCTATTTTCCCCCCTATTTCTGGAAAAGCAGAACACATAGCAAGATAATTTTTCTCTTTAATTTCTGAATCTGGAAGTCTTCATTCTATCAGAGTCATTGGATGCGATGGAATTGCAGTAAATACAGGGCACAAAGGTGGCATCATTAGGTTTCCTGAGCAAAAATTAAACACTCCTTCACAATGGATTATTTGCATGCTCCATTTTAATGAATTACCCTTCAAAAAAATATTTGAATTTTATCATGTAAGATCAGCAGGACACAACACAATTATTGGAGAATTAGAAATGCTTATATTAAAGTAAAGCTAGTAAAAATTGGTTTCATAAGACACACTCTAGTGGGTAGCCTCTTATTTCTCTACCGTGTCTACTTTTACTATCAACGAGATTAAATAGCTCACAAAGGTGCATCTCTTTTCTTGGATTCATCTCACTTGGTTTTTGTCCGATCCTATTCTGTATTTTTATGATTTATTAATATTATTTATTACAATATTATTACTGATTCTTTCATTCTTTGTAGACTCCGGCTCAACTTCCATCTCAAGCTGGAATTCACTAAATAATCTTATCAGAACAAACTACTTAAAGCAATCTCTATCCTAGATGGTCGATAAAACCATCATGCTGGACAATCTCTTAATCAATGATCTCCTTTTTATATTTTCTGAATTTACCATATCACTCTCCAGAAGCCTTTTTCAACTCTTGGAACTCTGTCTCTCTCGATCATGCTAAATCAAGGGGGCTGTACTATCAACTTTGTTTGGATCAGTGTTTATTAGAAAAAATATCTAAACTTTATTAATTATTATTATTTATAGTATTATTTTCTGGAGTTTACTTTTTGTATGTGTGAGCAATGAGTTCTACTAATATCTGGAGTGAACCAAGGGGCAATCACTTAACCACATGTAGGGAGATGTGTATTTCTTATCATTAAAATCACATGGCAAAACCTAATAGACTTTGTATAATATTACTATATTTTTATTTCAGCAGCATCAGAAAATCTATGTGAAGTCACGTGCTACAATTAATACGTCTTCCACCAAGACAACATTTTTGTACCGAAATAAGAAAGTTTTTGATTAAAATCAATCTCATTGGAGCTCCCAGAGCTTCTGGGGCGTCATCAAAGATGTGTACGGCCTGACGTTGTCTTGATGATTACTTGTTGTCTCTTATTCACCAATGCTGCCCCCTTTTGTTCGATTGCCAGCTTCAAACGGGAGAGTTGCACACAATAGACGACAGAATGGAGCAAAAATAAATCGCTGGAACCACTGTTGTGCAACACAAATCCGAAAGAGTATTGGTCCCGTAGACATTGCAAATTTTCCTGGTCTCTTTCAAAGAAGTAAAAATGTAAAATATGGCAAATATATTCCTTTTAGACCTCTATACTCGACGCACAATAATGTGTGCACAACTGAACCAGCCCAATAATGAAGAAGATGCTAAATTTAAGGGTCGTTTCATTTTAATAATGATGGATGCAGTATCCATCTGGATAGAAGCCGAATATATGAAAGGTACTTCAAAGCTACCAACGTTGAATCAGCTTTTGAAAATGGTTCACTCAATTTGGTTCCCCTAAAGTAATCTATTGAGACAACGGTCTGTAATTTACAAAGTCAGCATTCAGATCAAAATTGTATGAATGGGGGTGGACTTTCTTATTGTGTTAGACGAGCTGTCAAGTAAATCAACTTCAATTTCGACGGTCTCCTTGATTTGGGGATGATGTTATGTATTACAGTGTTTTCATATTCAGTGTGTATAGTAAGCTTTTTTAATAAAGTACTTGATTCACCTTTGAAACCTTCGCACTTAATCCTTTCACTACACCGTATTGTGTTCCCTAGATCCAGTAGTTAAACACTACAAGAACTATCAAAAAAGTAGTTAGAAATGAGGAAGTGAGGGTGGAGAGGACACTTTCGAAACCGGCAAAGAAAAAAAACATATCTCTTCCGTTGTAAGACTCTTTCGATTCTTTTTTGACACTTTTGGAGCCCCTACACCCCACTTCTCCACTAAATCTTTTAGGTGCATACCAAGGGGAAGACATTCAGTGTCCGTCATCCAAACACCAAGCTCCTAAAAACCATTGTCATTCAGCACTGGGACACCAAACAAAACAAATTTGAGCTCTCTAGCTTATGTACAAGTTGAGAAAATGACCCTGGAACGTTATCGACGAATTTTCATTCGCACATTCTGAGCATTTAGGGGTCTCCAGGACCACTGTCTACCCCGTCAACAAGTCCTTAACGTTGGAGAGGAAGAACAGCTCTGTCAAAAAGACCAAACTGGATCCGCAAAAGTTAAAGAAAATAGCATAGGCCTATCTCCTCAAGTCCATGAGGGCCCAAGCCATCACTGCTGCTAAAGCAGCTACATTATTGATTAATATAGCTCAGAAATACATCTATTTATAGTTTTAATTTTGTTGAAAATTAATAGTCAATTCATAAACTATATATTGTTTAAATTAATATTTAAAGTGTTCAGATTTTAATGGACCACTCGGTATAACACTAAATGTAACAGTTCCCTAAGTAATTCAAAACAGCGTCTTAATCACTATTGAACAAGTTTGGAATCCGTTTTGTTTTCGCATTCTGCATTAGAATTGACAAATTACCCAATTTTGGACTATATTAACCAAATTAAACACCATTTGGCAGATTGTTTTTTTAATTAGGGGCTAGATTTTTTACAGGAAAAGTATGTAAAATATGTCAATGGTGGTCTAGGCTACTGATACAAAGCTATTTAATTTAGAGGTAATTCTTGACTCAAAGGCAAAACAGTTCTATATGAAGCCTTGTTGGAGTCTTATTAATGACCTCAAACATAATCGTTTCCTGATGGCATGTTCTAAAATGGATTGCTATATTTGAAAGATTTGGGAATCACTGTTTTAGACTAATTACAGACATAAAAAACTTTATTAATAAAATGGTAATTAAATGGAAATGAAATTCACATTAAAACAAACGTATAATGAATGTTTTCAGGACTTCAAAATTTTTTATTAATTATAATTTGATGACACAAATAAATGGATCAACCAAAAAAGATTTTAAATTCTTTATGACACTTAATACTCGATTGTACTAAATTCAATTACCCCTTTCATTTCATAACATATTCTACTCTAAAAATTGTCCGTATTTAAAATCGTCCAACCTTTATAAATATAAAATATCTTAATTTACATATCTACAACATAATAGGTTGAAGAAATAGTAAGTTCGTATTTTTGCCTTATATCAATACTTTATAAGACGTGTTACAATCATCCGAGTTAAACCAAGTTTGCCTTGTTCTGTTTGATAACTTGTTGCCAAGAAGAATCAAATAATAACATCAGAAATCTCCCTATTCTTGTACAACCAATTTTCAAAAGCCCCTGAGGCCCCTGGCAAAGAAAAAAAGTCACTTTTTGCCAGGTCTGAACTGTAGGGTGGATGCATAAGAACTTCCCATTCAAGCTTCCGGAGCTTCTGGCGTTTCATCAAAGATGTGTGCAGCCTGGCGCTGTCATGACGAAGTCTTGTTGTCTCCTATTCACCAATCTTACCAGCTTTAGTTCGATCAACAGATTCAAATGGGCGAAATGTTCACAGTTTAGGCCAGAATTGAGTGAAAATATATAAATAAATCGCTCGAACCACTTTTGTGCAACACGAAACGAAAGAGTATGGGTCCATTGCAAATTTTCTTGGTCGCTTTTGCCGAGTTTCTCCCTTTCAGGATATAAAAACTTGCAAATTTTTCCTTTGAGACCTCCATACTTGACGCATGATAATTCCCGATTGAACAAGCCAATTATACTGGGAAAACGGCCAGGGGAAAATTACCATTTCGGAAAATTGCGAGGGAAAAAAATACCCGTATTTTGTTGAAACTTCATGATGAATAATAACACATTATAAATTCCTAGGTATTGGCGGTGGTATTTGGAACTTGGGCTTGGACTATTTTTTGGTATTAGAGGGGTTCGTTGGATTTATTGGATGAATTCCCACACACCCCCGAGCCAATCCGAGGGCGAAGGGTATTCAACTATATTTCAGAGGCCCTAAGCTATTTATTCTCCCAGTTTTTACCAATCCTCTGGATCCATTTCTTAGAAGATTGGATTGAATTTAAAAAATGGCAAAGTTAATTGTATTGCAATATTATTAATCACACTTGAAGGTACTCCCTTGAAGGATAGAACAAACAAATATTTTTGTCATAAGTAATATATATATTTTTTGTTTAACACCATCTATCTTTTATTGAAGTTATCGATATAAATTCAATATACAAAATATACCTATATTAAAATATAAAACTATGAAGGGGGATCTATAGTATATAAATATGTACAGTAGAACACAAAACCAAAAATTTGGGCAAAAAAGTTTATCTTCATGCTTTTTGAGGTATAAGTAATCCGCAGCACCTCATCTCAATCCAAGGGAAAAATTAAGGACTAGTGCAATCAAACCATAATATTTCCGTCCATCCAGTAATGTACAATCTTGACAAGATCTTGATTCTCGTTCCATATTCTTAATAAAATTAACAACTTGTGGATCAAAAAAGAATTATCTGGGTTAAAGTTATTCCATTGCGTTGGCATACTTCGTACAAATGCATTTCATTTGGAGAATAAGAGTCCTACTTCGATTGGCCGAGCCGATTTTCCAATATTTTTTTTACTATTGCATTCATGCATTTGTAATTGTCGTAACAGGTAATCAAATAAGTGGTCAATTAACACAGGTTAACCAAGCCCGTGACTACAGTGTGTGGAGGTACTAACTATGATATTATTTAAACGAATTTGTCTATAATACTATATTATTTGTCATTTATTTTTTTTTTACAATTTTGAAATTAACAATATTTGTTGTGGGAATATTTTTTCCCCCAAAAAAAAGTTATTCGTCAAATTTTGCTCTCCAGTCAAAAATCTTTGCACTGCAGTAATTTTATTATAATAAAAAAATATTAAGAGAATTTATTATGTGCTATTATTCATCATGAAGTTTGAACAAAATACGGGTAATTTTCTCCAGGGCAATTTTCCTCCAGTGCAATCTTTCACAGACAATTTTCTCTATGGCAGTTTTCCGTGCACGTGCCAAACGTAATACCATCGGAAAACCGTTTGTGGTAAATACTCACACCTTTACAATGCCTTATCGTATTATCCTAAGTGACCAATAATGAACAAGATATACGTCGTTTAAAAACAGGGAGAGAATTATATTTTCCCCAACCTAATAAAATGTATATGGGATTTTTAAATTATTATTCTACATCAGTTATCCTGTAATACGTGTAGCTTGTTGTTAACCCATCAGTTATCTTATCATGAAATAAGGATCACATGATTATTTCTAGTCAAGTTTAATTTTTTTATGGATTATTTTAGTTGTTAGCTTGTTCAATCCTGCATCAGTTGAAAAAAATGGAATTAATTGAGGACTTCATTGTCCCAAATATTTGGAAAAGACGCTGAGCCCTCTTTGGAATCTGTAACACGAGCAACAACATAACAACTGCTAAAACTTCAATCCTCAGTGAGACGTTCGTTCGCAAGGTTAGGAGGGAATTTGTGGCCTCTAAAATGATTTTGAGCTAATAGTAATGCAAACTGAGGTCCAGAAGCCGGCGCAAATCGTCAATGTCAAGGAAGGACCCAGGGAATTGCTAGGAATTGGGACGGTCACAATCGCTGATCCGGCCCTGCATTCACGAAAACCTTCGTTACTACTCATAAAATATGAGGAAGGGCCATATCTTGACAAAAAAGGATAAGAAAAACACTCACAAGAGCTCCTCACTTCATCACGAACGAGAAAACACTTTTGCCAGGAGCAGAAGGCCAACTACCAGAATAATAGATGGTTGACATTCTGCCCCAAGGATGTGCCTGTCGTCATGAAGACGAAGTACCCATGCCACTTCATTGTGTTTGGGGTGGTTAGCTCCGAAAGCCAGGTCATCCCTCCTCATGTGTTCCTCCAAGGTCTCAAGGTCAACACTGATGCCTACCTGGACGTGCTAGAGACCAAGTTGAAGCCCTAGATTGATATGGCTTCCAATTGAAGGCCTTACATGGCCAAATGTTTCATATAGCTCCAAGATCATTTTGACGATTTCATCTCGCCTGAATTTTGGCCTCCTAACCAGCCAGATCTGAATCTATATATATGTAATCTGAATATGGAGAAAGGGCACTCCATAGAGTCCATGGAGAATTTTTGGTGTGTATTGAATTTAATTGTATGTAAAATCTTTCCATCGTGATGATCGAAACGGACCTTACCTTTTGATGTCCATTTGTTCATCGCTCCTGGATGACATCCAATCTCCCAGATGTAAATGTGGGTTTGAGGATCTATATTCGAAAGATGAATGGATTGTCCATCCATTAATCCTCTAATGCTGGATCATAACATATAATCTTTATTCCTAAAAATCCGTGTTTTTCAAAAATTTTAATCCCAGAGAACATTAATGAAATAGCTAAATCCATGAGCGACCATTGAACAAATTGTTCTTCTTGTTTACCATTGATAACAGAAAATGGGTGCACCAGAATATTCTCCAAGGATCATAATGTGTGCTTAAATAATTTGAAACAAAAAATGGTTAAAATCTTCACCACCAAGTATCAAATCATAGTGATCATTATTAAAGTGTATTGTTTTTTTTTGTTAATTTTCGGCTCTGTGTGAAATTTGTATAAGATATTGGGAGTCATCACGCTATATAATAAAAGTTATGATTAAGTGGAATTTCAATTTTGAGAACCTTATTTCCAAGTGTAGTCTTATGTATTTGGATGAAAGATCCCTTTTTACTTGGAATAGTGAGTGTGAGGATGCAGTTGTGGTGAAAACTAAGGTGATACAATGATATAAAATGCTCCTTACTGATTTATTATAAGTTTATATATGTTTTTTTTTTTTTAAAGATAAAAGATGGATTAGGAATGTCTTATTTGAAATTGTTCTTCAGGTTATGTGTGAAAAAATTCTTTTGAATTTGTTTTTATTTATTTAGTTAAGGTAAGTGATAAATAAGATTTACCTTTTTACAAACATCTGTCAAATGAATTCATTTTTTTAAAATTAAATTTATTTTCTAATTAATTTTTTTTTAATGACCTCATACACAAATATTGTACGTTATTAGGTGGGTTTTTGGTGGAGCAACGGGAGAAGTAGAACTATGCCTTATTGTACTTACTATGGATCATATCGTTGTTCGTGAATTTTGTGGAATATGATTTCTCAGTTTTAATTTGCTTCTTAGCCCGTTCCTTACCAAAAATCGATCTGAAGACTCAAGGATAAACGATACCGACAATAAGGAAGATTCTAATCGATCTAATTACATCAATTAGTACCTTTTTTTTGTTTTGACAAAGATATTCCAAATTTTCTGTTGATTTCTATCAATTATTATAACTCTAGTTCTATGATATTGAAAAACATTTTAAAATGTACTCGACGAACTTCTTCGTATTAACTATCGTCATTAATTAGCATTCGTTTAAAGTGAAAATAAGGGGAACCAGAAAGGGCACTCCATAGAGTGCAAACCTCCCCCTAAAATAATTTCTCCTAAAAATTAACATCAATTTAAATGGTTAATTTGTTGTTAAAGGTTTTGCAATGTTAAGCATTTTTTGATCTTATACTGTATATAATGTGACTTTATTATACTTACATAATGAGTTATAAGTATGGTATGCTCACAAGCATTTTTTATTTGTGACAATTTGTGAGTCATTGGTTCATATTTGTAGGATTGTGACTCGAAATATTTTAGATATAACCTTGATAAATTGAATTATCAAAGCTCTAGTTTCAATCTAAAAATATGTTTTAATATAAAATGTGCTTGTGAACGTATTTCTGGCGAAAAAGCTTGAAATGGGTTAATTTCAACTTCAGCATAGTTCTAACCTAATTTTCACAAAAAAGTTTGATAAAGTTTAATTTCATCCTTAGCAAAGTTCAACAAGGGTTGTCTTCCAATGATACATATTTCCAATAATAAATATGTCTTTTACAATTGCTACTTAAAAGTTTATTCATTCTATAGGATATTCATCCAAATAAGGGTAAAGTGTGGTATTGTTTATAAACAATAAAACAAAATTGAATGATTCAAAATAGTAAATTGAATGATTTTTTTTTTTACAATCCACTTTTGAATCAAACTTTGATGAAAATTATTGTCTATATATATTTAAGCCTTTTCTAACAAATTTTGCCAATTGATATTAAATTCTTTCAACTCCGATTTTCAACATTGAACAAGTATTTGTTTATGTAATTAAAAATTTATCCTCTTCCAGGACTTTCTTTTGTAAATTCAGCCGAATAAGGTTAAAATGACGTATTGTCTGTAGCAGTATAAACAAAAACGTGTTCTAAATTATAAGTTTAAATATAAAAGGACGTATTTGTCATTAAAAATAAATATTATGTCTTTTTTTTTTAAATATACACTTCTTAACTTAATTCTGACAAAAAAGCTTGATATAAGTTAATTTTATCTTTTTCATAGTTTTTCAAAATTTTATTTATCATTTTTGGCACTTTTTGAAATATACTAAAGATGAAATTAAACTCTATCCGTTATTCTGTCGGAATTAGGTTAAGAAGTATATATTTAGAATATATGCAAATACTTGTTTTTAATTAAAACTCGTGCTTTAGTCATTCAATTTGCCACTTAAAGCACGTTTTTATATATGCTACTGTAGGGAAATACCATATTTTAACCTTTTCCTGCAAAATTGGCTACAAAAAAGCTTAAAAAGATCAATTCATTTTCAATAAATAAAAAAATAAATATTCTATGAAACAAATAAGTGTTCAAACCATATTAACTACAATATTTAGAATTTGTACATCCGTAATAAATATGAAATTAACCTATTTCAACGTTTTTTGAGAATGAGGTTCAAAAATGCATTTAAATAAATAAGAAAATTGCAAAATAAATGTTTATAATTAGAAACTTAAGTTTAAATTATTAAAGTTACAATTTTGAGTACGTTTATATCTCTGTTACTGTGGAAAAAACCAAATTTCAACTTCAATAGGCTGAATTTTCCTGCAAAAAGGGCTTAAAAAGATTAAACTCTTAATAAAAATGAAAAATACATATTTCACGTTGGAAATAAGTGTTCAAAGCATTTCATTTAAAAGTTTATAACTTTTTGAAATATGCTGAAGATAAAACAACCCTGTATCAAGCTTTTTTGTCAGAATTATAATAAAAAGTGCATGTTAAAAAATTTAAAAATAAAAATCCATGTTTTTAACAATAAACTTGAGCTTGAGGTTAAGAATTATGTATTTAAAAATAAATGCAAATACTTGTATTTGATTAAAAACTCTTGCTTTAATAATTCAATGTACCATTTTAACAAGTTTTTATCTATCCTACTTTAGTCAATATCACATTTTAACGATATTTGCCAGAATTTTGTAAAGAAAGGCCTGAAACAACACTTTTTTTTTTTAAATAAAAAAATACATATTTCATGTTGGAAATAAGTGTTCATGAAAATAAATGTGAAATTAACCTATTTCAAACTTTCTTGTGAGAATAAGGTTAAAAAGTGCATATTAATAAACAATAAATTTGCAAAATAAACGTTTTTAATTAGAAACTTAAGCTGAAATAATTTAAGTTACAATTTTGAGTACATTTTTGTCTATGTTACTGTGGAAAATACCAAATTTCAAATTCATTCAGCTGAATTTTCCTACAAAAAGTGTTTAAAAAATTAAACTCTTAATTAAAAATGAAAAATACATATATTGGGTTGGAAATAAGTTTCTAAAGCATTTCATTTCAAAATTTTTAGCACGTTTTGAAATATACTGTAGATGAAATTTGTTAATTTGTAAATTTTGTCTTTGTAAGAGACCCCGATCTTCGGATTCTGAGAATACTGCATCCTCCGCTACCGAACAAACTGTGGCACAACAAAACCAGACTGAGGTAGACGACACTGTGAAACCCCCTTAGAGGCGACAAAAAAGACGTCTACTCCAGACAAAAAGTTGGCAAAGTGAGCCTCTGTTCCATCACAGAATAATAGTAAAAAAAGCATGGATTTCCTTCATGTTACTAGGTCATGAAATAGATCCCGCTAGCGATATTCAACCTTCAACTCTACCCAGAACCCTACATCATTCCCTTAAAAATTCCTGAATGGGACTGAAGAACATGATAGTCAGGAAGGGAGCCTATGCACAGTTAATGAAGTTCTAAAAGCTCCTCCGACAAATAAGACAATTTTTACACCAACTAGAAGGCATTCCCTCCCTGGAAAAAGGGGGAAACCTTTAAAAAACAGTTATAAGTATACATAAAGTATATCTAAGTTTTAAAGTTATTTTCAGAATTATATTATTTTAAAACAATAATTTCAACTTGAGTTCACTAATGACCTTTAATGTTAACTCAATATTTTCCATTGGCAGAGCTGTAAAAAATGTCAACTTTATCAAAGTTCTTTCCTATCAGATGTTGTAATTTTAGTTGACACGAGACTGGAAACTACGAAAGTCATTCTCCATCTTTACAACGTCTTACTTACAAACGTAGAAGCCATGTGGAAGGCGCTAAATCTATCATGGCTCAAAAGATTAAGAAAATGCAACAGTTTCTGGGCTGAAAGAATTGGATATGTAGTCAAGACTTGGATATGTATTTCAGCTTATTACAGAATACAATTTTAATTAGCGGATATTTGCAGGTCCACTTGAAGTTTTCAGAGCCGTGAATAGATGTGGACAGTACTGGAAAGAGATGGGTTCATCGTGGAGATCAATTATAGACTATGTGCTTCCACTTTTGGGGCCTGACGAGCCTATCAACTTTAACACTCGTCTGACAAGTCGTGACAAGTATTTCGAAAACCATGGATAACGTCTGTCGGGCAGCTGCACTCAAATAGCATCTTTTTAAAGAATTTCATACTTTCGCTAAGGGGAAAAACATTGATCTTGATCCAAAAAGCGGATAAGAAACGTCCGTGTCCTCCAACTCCGGCATATATTGCACTAGAAACTGTTTCGAGTAAATGAATAAGAGAAGCCTTTTGCAACACCCTTGTTATGAAACACCCTGTCACTCTAGTTGAGAGAAGAATGAAGAGACTGGACCTAGAAAAGGACATGAAAAGAGTAAACCCATTACTGATTTTGAAAAATCCTTTCAGCGATTCTCACCTGAAGTGGCTAAGAAGAGTACAGGCTGGCAACATCCTCACTTTTTACCAATAAATCCAGACCGATCACTACGGAGTGAGACTCACCCAGCCGGATTGGCTTATCGTCACGTCTGCATCATATGAAGAGTGTCTCAAAATAGAGAACATTGTTTCCAAGGTCCATTTTTATTCCACTCGGAATCCGAAGCTACGTGTCCACTTTGATTAATTTCATGGACTCCTTCTCAAGTGAAGGTTTCAAATACGCTGATGACAAATATTTTCCATTCAATGGAGCGTTGTTTGTTTCTTTCCTTCTCTATCTCTGAGAATATAGAATTGGAAGATTTACTCTTTGAAGGGGAAGGGCGAGAAAAAAAAAAAAGTGCTATTATTAAATTTATTACGAATTTAAATATTTTTGATTCCGAAACTATTGTTTATTTCAATTTATATATCGTAATATTATAGACTTTATTACATAATATAAATATATATATGTTGCAGTTAAAGTAAGAAATCTGTTATTATGCAAAATAACTAGTTAATGTACACAATAACTGAGCTAGACTGTTAATGTGTATAATTACTAACTGAAAAAGATAGTTAATGTGCAAAGTCATTTAAATCATAAATTTCACATTATCTTCCGAGACCTTTTCCTAAGGCAAAAAATGGCAAAAAATGATGCTTGTCTCATTAGATATGTAGCATGTCCACAGGGCTTGATTAAAAGTAAGCATCCGTCGTCAATTCATGTATTAGGATAAGGGACACCATCCACTGTAACCCCGGTTGATATCCCGGCCCACAGGTTGTCTTGCATGCCAATGCAACTAACAAACGGGTTTTAATCTACCCCAATTCATGTAATATCATCCGTAACGTCATCCACTATAGCCACAGTTCATATCTCGGCCCACAGGTTGTCTTGCATGCTAACATAACTAACAAAGGGGTTGTAACCCACCGCCGACTCATATAAAATCATCAGAGACGGCATCAACTATAGCTGCAGTTCATATCCCGGCCCACAGGTTGTCTTGCGAGCCAACGAGACTAACAAACGGGTTGTAATCTACCGCCGACTCATTTAATTTCATCAAACACGCCATCCACTAAAGCTTCGGTTGAGGTTCCGGCCAACGGGCTGTATTGCGTGGCAACATGACTAACAAACGGGTTGTAACCCACTGCTAATTCATGTATTATCATCAGAAATGGCATCCACTTTAGCCTCGGAGGATATCACAGCCCACGGGTTGTTTTGCGTGCCAGCACAACTAACAAACGGATTGTAACCCACGCCAAGTCCAAATATGTTTATAACTATGTCACTCCTTGATGTAAATGGGATCAGCACAATGAACGATCTTACCAATTAAGAAAATATGATTATCCGAATGTTTCATAGAAAGATCAATCAAATGTCTTTCCGCACAGATAATTATAATCTTCTACTGATGTTATACTATGATTGGGGAAGAGATCATCAGCAACCTTAGTAAAATGTCACGCACAAAAGTGGTGTAATGCACAGCAAAAAATGAAAAAGTCAGAGGGAAAAGAGGGCAATATAGAAGAAGCAAATTGGAATTATAATTTCATAGTTATACTATGATTAAATAGAATAAAAATGTTATTCTTTAAAATGTGTAGTGATATATATTTCTTTTTGGTTTTCAGTTATAAACATATTTAGACTTGGCGGTGGGTTACAACCCGTTTGTTAGTCGTGCTGGCACGCAAAACAACCAGTGGGTTGTGATATCACGGAGGGCTACAGTGGAGGCCGTTTTTGATGATACGACATTATTTGGCGGTGGGTTCCAACCCATTTGTTACTCGTGCTCGCAAAAAGACAACCCGTGGTCCGGGGTAAAGTTAATGCCGTTTCTGACGATATTACATGAGTTGGCGGTTTCAACCTCATTTGGCTGAATTTTTCTACAAAAAGGGATAAAAAGTTTAAACTTTTAATTAAAAATGAAATGTACACATTTTATCTTGGAAATAAATGTTCAAAGCATTTCATTCAAAAAAATTTAGCACTGAATTATGCTGACGATGATTTCAACTTATATCCAGCTTTTTTGTCAGAATTAGATTAAAAAGGGCATGTTGAAAAATTGAAAAAATGATACATACATGTTTTCAATCAGAAATTCGAGCTTTAATCATTCACCAATGAATAGGGCTGTAAATCCTTAGCATTTTGTATATGGAAGTATTGTTGTTGTTCAAAACCGTTACAGTTTAGTACTAATTTGAATAGGATTATTTTTTCCTAAGCTGTTGTCTTTATTACTTAATTCTAGAAGACAAAACATCTTAGTAATAAGTACTGCAAGTTTTGGTTCTCCGCTCTGTAATTTAATGACACAATTATAACCCTACAATATACTGTTTGGGGATCCCCCAACCCTCGTGGTAACATATATACTCGTAACCACATACTAACACTAGCCATTATTTTTAGAGTTGCCATGACGATTTTTTGAAAGGCTTAGAGTGAAGCCAAAACTATTTTCCTGACCCTTAGACATGCGATAATCATAATTTAAATGGGTAACTTCACTCTAATATATTTACAATATACATAATTACAGGTTTTTAAACCTTACCCATTGCTTTTTAATGTATTTTTTGTTTGAATGTTTTTACAAATCCTATTTATTTTTTATGAAATAATTATGAGGAAGAAACCGACAAATATGTTTTTTACTGCCATTAACAATCAACAATGCTGTTAATAGTAAATAATACGACTATTGTGTATAATAGAAACTACATTAATGGTTAAAAGTACCTTTCATGATATTAAAAGAAGTTTCAATATTATGTATATAATTATCTTTTTCATAACTTACTACTTTAGTGTATGTTGAGGGTCGGATCGAGTAGGAGAATTCTAAAGAGCAAGACTTGTGAGTTCTAAAAACCAACATCTGCAAGATTAGTAAGCATACATGTTAATTGATTTAAATTAAAAAAATTATAATTGAGAATTTATGGGTATGGTAACCATAAAAAATAAAACTATTTCTTAACATATAAAAACTTTATAAATGTTTGTTTTCTGTTGGTATAATGATGGAATTAGGTTCTTATCTAATATTATGGTTGTTTGTCAATCAATGAATCTTTTCTACTATGAATAATTTAAAAGTTATAATGATAATTACTAGCGGATAAGTAATTAGCAATTTTTCTATTCGAATCTTTGCCTGTTTATTTATTTTTGTTTTTCTTAATTTACTTATTTTATTACCTACTTTGTCTCTGGTTCGAATTCATTAGCTAGTGAGATTTTGATGGTGTCTATGCTATGGACAACGTGGAAAATTGGGAATTTTGAAAAATGCATGGGCAATGTGCAAAATGCCCACTGGAGCAGGAAATGTGCAAAATCCCCAGCCGTCCTATTAAATTTCCATTTCTTTTGTGAGGTAAAATGATTGTGGGTAATTTGATTATTACACAATTCATAGAAAACAATTTGATCATTAAGGGTTTAACTATGATCCACTTTCATCGGCAGTAATTTGATGGTCTAAGGTAGGAATGTCTAACCTGTGGATAAAGGCCTGTCTAATATTTAGTTGCGGACTACTACTCATTCTCAATTCAGGTAGTATTTTGTGCAAAATTGTAGGAATATCATCAAAACACGTAGAACGCTCATAATAAGTACAAATATTGAAAAATATTTGACGTCACCTTGCATTTTCTGAGACTCTAACAGGGTTGCCAGATAGTCCTTTGTAGGCCGTTTGGCCTGGAAAAATTGGATTTGGCATGAAATTGAAATAAATTTGTATAAAATAGTTTTTTTTGTAGCCATTTTTCCTGAAATTGAAATTAATAAGTTCTGAGCCCCATTAAAATATTTCAAGTGGAGTAGCAGCCCACTAAATGAAAAGTTTGGACATCTCTGATCTAGTGCATTCTCATTGAAATTTATATTGTATGACAAGAAACGTATCATAAGAGAGTCCATTTTATTTTGCAAAATATACCTCGCCGAACATGTTGGATAGGTGGGCAGCTTGTCCTAAGGGAGTTCAAAACCTATCGCCACCGCTATTTATGATACACCCCAGGCAATGGGTTGCGCATGAGAACTGAAATTATCTGTATACCAAAATAATGGCGTTTTTTAAAATTTATTTAAATAATTTGAATTTATTTATTATTTTAATTAACACAAATGTAAATAACTCAATAACTTTTAAATACTCTGTACCACAGCTCTACCGAACATAAAAAATGACTGAAGTACCTGCTTAATTTTCAAAATTATGTTTAAAAAACTCTGAAAAATTCCTTACCCCCTCCATACATAAAATAATAATTATTGAATTACTTAATAAAATAATAATTATCATTTCAAAGTTACTCCATAATAAATAATACTATAATGAACATCTTAAAAAATATATATTTTGGCAATTTAAATTTTATGTTTCCATATAATACTATTAAAACTTTGCCCAAATCACCACTCAATCTATTTCTAGATTGAGTAATGATTCGCCCTGCAGAAAAAAACAATCTTTCAGAAGGAATAGACGATCAAGGAATGGAGGAGTACTTTTTAAAAACTTCGTAGAGTTTAGGGAAGGAGTCAGGAATACAGATTTCCATCATGTCTCTACCCGCAAAAACTAATTTATAGTTATCCAATTTTTCTTCTTCCAATATTTTTTCTAATTTAATAGATTTTTAAGGACGATTTTTAATGGAATTGACTATTTCTTTTTAGTTTCTTCATTGTATGATTAATTATAACCGCTTTGTTTAAACCCTGACTCCTCACCCAATGAATTAAACGGGCAAATCAGGGAATGGGCAGTTTACCAATTAATTTAATGGCAAATATAAAATTGGCTGCATTATCCGGAGTGAGGATAATAATTCTATCAAAAATTTTATATCTATCAAGGACATTTTGAAAAGAAGTAAAACGTATCATTTAAATATAATTAATTATATTATACCCGACTTTAATAGAAAATAAAAGTAATTTACTTAATAATTAAGTAAGTTATGTTTAAAAATACAATATGAGTGCTTATTTACTTATTACCAATGAAAAAACTTACTTTTATAATTTCAATTTGGATTTACCAGTATATTTATTTAATAACACTATGTTAAATCAATATATTAAAAAAATATCTTTAAAAAACACTAATCACTTCTCCATCCATCCGTTGTTATTCCAACTGTTTCTGGACATTTAAGCTCTTCAATAATCTATATTAAAAAAATAGTATATTTATTTAACATAACTTTGATTGATTCTAAAATTTTTAAGAGCATTTAATAAAAATCTTAATGCATGACTCTAACTATTTATATTTCTTATCCCATAAAGCTGGCAACAACTTTTCAGAAATATGTTTTCGGGATGGCAACGTATATGTCAGATACAATTCTTTTATGAAATATATAAATGAAGGTCTTTCCACTATTTTCAATGCCATTAAATCTTTTATTAACATTTTCAGAAGCAATGTCGATAATTTAATCTGTCAGAACGAGTCTGCTGTATAAGGACTTAGTGTAACATTGGTTAGGAGTTGGTTGTTACTTTCGGATATTGGTTTGTTGATACCATGTTTCCCTTGCAAATGCCTCGATATAGTAGATGTAGAGCTTTTTTCACTGAAGCTGATACCAAAGTGCATACAAATTAGTCAACTGCCTATATATTTTAAATTGCCTCAATTTCAATTTTTTGAAACCTCTCTCTGAATTGATGAATTTACATTTGTAGATATAGAACATGATGGAATAGCTGATGAATTATCTCCAATATAATAAGTTAATTATTATAAAATACATTATCCTTCATAGTTATTATCCATTTAAAATGAATAATTAATCATACAACTTTGGAGACCATTACAGATATTTTTTTAAAATCTTAGTGAAGAACAGGATTCTTAAATTAAATTACTAAAAGCTTATCAGTTCTCTTGTGACAAAAGGAGTGGTGGTTCTGATAACAACCACCATTTGTATTTTATTTCTTTCAATCAAAAAATTTATAGGTGACCACGGAGAGTGACAGTTCCTGGCCTCTATCTATGAGAGGCTTTCTCACCCTTACTGAGAAAATCGTTTGCCCCCCATAAAAATTAATTTTTAGAACTTAAAAAATTATAAGTTATGCAATGTACCTCGTTAAAGAAATGTCTAATGCCGGTTATAGAATGAAAGAAATCGATGCAACATAATGGATTCGAGATCTTTCTTGATCCTCAAGAGTTAATTTGTCCACACACTTCTCAAAAACATTCGATCAAACATTTTAATTAATAAATAAAGAAAGAAAAACAGCTATAGACATAAGATAACACTTGGTAGTAGTGCATTTAAGGATTGGATTTGTATAAATTGAAAAACTGTGCTGTCGTACTATTAGATGTTCATGGTTAAAATCATATACAGTTGTTTTTAAATTTTTATTCAATAATAATTATGAATTTCTTCTATATTAAGTTTTCATATTTTTGGTGTGAGATTAATAAAAGTGTACAGCTTCAAATACTTACAATTACTAATGCCTCCCCTACATTCCTCGGATAAACTTTGTTATATGCAATTACTGGACATTCTACAAACATTTTATATTACTAATTATCTTTATTTTTTCTTCCATTCTTAGTGAAATATAAGATAAATCTGATGACTCGAGGAAATTTCTAGAACTTACTAAAAAAAAGAAGAAATATAATTCATTAACGTCATCTAGGACCAAGCTTTATAAGTTTTGAGGACTAAACTGGACTGAACTGCAGTCTTGAGTCCTAAATAAGGACCGACAAAACACTAGAGCTTTTAATTAATTTATATTCAAATGAATCACGTTAAGAATGTCCTCACACCCGCCTGATAGACTATCTGAGGGTGAGATTTCTCGTATACTTTATTAAAGAGCTGTGATGAAAGGAAATAATTTGAGGGTGAATGAAGAAAATTCTGGGAAATAAGATGATGCAGATAAATCCTTTCGTTTAGAAGGATTAAAACATGTCAATGCTTATGATATGGCAATACTCTTTGGATTCAAAGAGCATCAAATTGCCAGAGCAAATCTGAAATTTGGTTTAGACCAAGCCGGATTTTATACAAAGATTCCTATTGGTATAAGAGGAAGGCTTGAAGACCTTAAGAAAGTGCACTATTCTAGAGTTAAAAACATGGAGAGGACCTTTGTAAATGTACATATAATATTAAAGGAAATGAAAAAATTGATGTTATTACAAAAAAGAAGGGTCATCATAACAATAGTTAACACCTTTGAAAGGGTTGATGAAGTTAAAATTTAAAGAAGCTAAATTGAATTGTCAAAGTTGTTTTACCCTTGTACTTACATGGCTGTAACAACGCCAGGTTAAATGTTCAAGAGTGTTCGCTAATGTGCTAAAACAAGCTATTGCAAAAAAAAAAAGGCAAATAACTCCCTATTAAGTTCGCCACCTATTCCGGATGAAAAAGTTCCCCAACAGAAGATTATTTATGAGGCAACAGTTGGATTAAAATCAAAAGATGATGCATCATGTCTGGAAAACCTAATAGAAATGGCTATTGAAAACTCTGAGAAGGTCCCAGAAATGACATTCGAGAAAGATATTAGTGGAGAAACTGAGGAAGACCCTAAGAAAAGGGGATCAACTTGTGAAGAATATCGTCTTTTACTTGAGGAAAATAACATTGTTCCCTCTGAGTTACCAAAAATGATATGCGAGCAGGATAACAGTGAAAAAAAGGAGGGCCTAAAAAGAATCAACTTATGAAGAAAATCGTCCTTTACTCGATAAAAATTGTTCCCTCTGAAGTAATGGTGGAGAATATTACTTCCATTGAATCCTCCTCAGCGAATACAATTGAAGAAATTATAGCACCTTCGTGTGTTCAAAAGGAAGACAGAAGAAAAATAATAGGAATTCATCTACCATTGCATGCAAGCCAAAAAAACCACAACTAAATCCCGATCTCATTTTACTATCTAGGACTAGGTCTGTTGGTTTCAAAAAGATCTACTTCATTTTCCGGTCTCTCCCAACTGAAAGAACAAACTCCATATGAGCATCCAAAGAATTAATTTGACTTTATTTTCAAATAAATTAATAATGTATCTTAAGAAGCAGACCAAAAGTGATGATCTTTTTAAGTTGTCTATTTTTAGGAATCAAAATATTAATATAGGAATCGGTAAAATACGGTCACTGAATACGAGGGGTGGAAGAGATCGAACTTCTCGACATTCTCTTATGAACAGTCTACTCTACGGAAAAGTGGATATGATCTGCCTCCAAGATGTGAGGTCCCTTACTTCCAAGTCTTGCTCAATGAAGTACCAGTTTTGTATTCCAAAAAAATATAATCATATTTTTTAATCGGAGATGGGGCAAACCGGGGAATACTTTCTTTGGTCTCAAAGGTTTTAACAATATCCTTCAAAACAACGTTTTAAGGCCCCAAGGTGGGTAGTGATGGATAAATTTTTTATCAAAGAACTGTAGTCAAATTTGGCTCATCGTTTTAGCTCTACTTTTAATCCAATGAAAAGGGCTAATTTGTTCACCATGTTAAATTCATAACACTACAATTCATTATAAGTAAAAGGAGCAGAGTAGTACCATTTCAAAAAAAGATCTTGAAGATGTTTTTAATAACGGATCTCTCATTTTACGCTCAATTACAGTAGAAACTGCCAATTTATATAGTACTTCGAAGATTCTTGTGATGGATTTGAAGAAAAAAATATTTCGGAAAAAATGCATTCAGAAGATTAAAAAATTGTTCCCGAAAGATCGATCAACCACATTAATCAAGAAAATCATTGACGAGCGCCAAACTATCCCTGACCCACAGATAATTTTGAATCTCTTTTATAGGGACTCCCAAAAGCTTGTTGGGGGTTAAAGAGCTAATTTTCATCATTCTAAGTTAGGAAAACATTCAATTTTCACAAAAAATGTTTTATCAAAATACATAAAAATTGATTTTAAGGATGGAAAAACTTCTTGTCCATATGTCATTAGTGGAAAGAGTTTCACCCAATGGGTACATGAGGTTGTTCCTTATTTAGTTTAACTGGGAAAGTCTCCTTGGAAATTGGTAGTAAGCTTCTGCAATCCATAACAAGAGGCGGGATAGTTTTCATCCCTAAAAAGGAGTTGGCTATCGATATCCACAATTGCAGACCAATCATTGTGCTCAATGAGAGCTATAGCATTCTTTCGAGTGTTCTTGCTAGCTAAATAGAACCGATTTTGAACTCCAAACTCGGCAAAAACAAAAATTCCTAAAGTACTGGAAGATTTCAAGCATTACAAAAATGTAGTCTGCTGTTGAAATTGTACGTAAAAAGGGAACTTTTAGTGCAGTTATAGCTGTGGACTTCAAGAAAGCATATGATTCTGTCCTACATAGTCATACCTTGACAACAGTTAAATGACTTTAATCCCATTAGAGCTCTTGTCAACTATCTCGATGAGGGATGGGGAACACGACCCAATTTCTTTAAGAAAGAGTTGCCATCAAGGTTGCCCTTTAGACCCCCTATTATTCGTCGCTATACTGAAAGATCTTGAAGAGTCGACTATAAACAAATTCAAGGGGTTTGAAGTGGATTTTGGGACCTCGAGACATATAATTGATATGTAAGCCGACGACATCACATTGATGTTAAAAGCTAAGTAGGAGGCTAAATTAACTAAACGAATTGAAGTGATTTTAAGTTACCTCCAGAAGTATGAAATAAAGTCCGGCTTGAAAATCAACAATAAGAAAAAAACCGTTGTTCTTCCTATTGGTAAAGGGAGCCTAAGTAAGGATATTCAAATTGCCAGTTGTTCTATTATGGGCACAGTGAAAATATTACGAAATATATAGGATACAAAAGGTGGTTCTTATTTAAAATGGGCATTCCTAAAAAAGTATGTGTATTCTTCCATTTACCAATTGAGATGTATCAATCTTCAAAAGAGGGTGGCCTCTATAATTTCCTAATGTACTATATAAGACAACAGAGAGGACGATTGAAAAAAAAGAGTCGTGGCTTAATAAATTATTTCATAGGATCTATTTACCCTCAATCAAACGACCTGTGGGAGGAGGATTATCTCAGCTCAAAGAATACTTCCGTCCATCAAAAAGTTCTAATTAACCTTTCCAGACATCCAGAGATTGAGTGGCCAGCTACTGTTTCTTCATACCCGGTCTACACTGAGTTATACTGGAACAAACTTTTTTAAATGATCACTTTTTAGAATTATCTTATTTTTAGCGGGAGCACATAGGATTATTTGAAAGGGAGCGCCTTCATTTTGATCCACCTCAACCATTGAAATGGTGTAACAGAACATACGAAGTTTCATTTTAAAACCCTCACTCGTAGAATCAAAACAATTAGAAGGATTAGTCTTATTGAGGGGAACTATCTCATTTCACAATTTGAGCAACAACTCAAAGTTCAACTGGGGAAAAATATCCACTAAAGAGAGCCACAGAAAATCACATGATGTCCATTCCATGGCATTTGAGAATGTATTTTGCATTACATAATCAGGAGGAAGCTGACAAAATCTAACAAATATTGGGCCTGCCCATATCATAGAAGAATAGAATAATGGGTTCAATTTCTAATGTAAAAGACGGAAAGAGATTTACTTTTCAATTTCAAATATCTTTAGGATGTATATTCTTCAATTCTCTTTGCAAGGACTATGGAAAATTGTTTAACTCAGTTATTCATGTCATTGCGGACTGCTCTTTACTATATACACTGCAAAAGTTCATATTCATAGCAGGAATAAGTGATAAATCGTGACTGCTATTATTTTATTCGGGCTCACTTTCAAATATTTCGAGTGGTCCTACAAAAACATGCACTCTAGAGTTAGCTCTCTCAAGCTGTATAATTCGGATAACAGAGAAGCTAACAGAAGGGAACCCTATCCGAAATGAAGAATTTAGATCCATTCTTATTTCTACAGCTGCGAAATTATTTTTTTATCGGAAAAACTTAATTTTTTGAGAATTTATGTAGATGTTTGAAATTTTCTCAATGAATAAACAGATTAAATAAATACAGTCTGTTACGCATACAGACAAACTTAGCTTTGTCAATATAGAACAAACGTTCTCAAATGGGGGCACGCGTACCACTTGGTGTACTTGGATTATCTCCAGAGGGTACTCGATATTTTGAAAGAATATTTTACAAGTAGAACTAACTCAGGCGCGTCTGCAGGGGGTGGATTGAAGAGGCTGCAGCCCCTCCCCCCTAAATTAAAGATTTTTTGTTTTTTTTCTGGAAAATTTAATATAATTTTCTGTGAATAGCTCTGGATTTTTAAATGTTTCTCTCCAAAATATTTAATTTTCTGAAAACAGTTGTAGATTTGAATTTTTTTTCCTAAGACTTAATTTTTTGAGAATACATATAAATGTTTGAATTTTTTTTCATTTAATTTTTTGAGATTACCTGTGGATTTTTAATTTTTTTTTCCATAAAATCTTTTTTTTTTTGTAAATAGTTGGGGATTCTTGAATTATTTTTCCAAAAAAATATAATATTTAAAAAAATTTCCAAAACAATTTAATTTTTGGATTTTTTTCCAAAAAAAGAAGTCGAAATTCATAATTTAATGTAAAGAGAGTATGGGCCTTCGATCTGGATCTGAAGTACATTTGTATTGTCTGGAATCCAATCAGTCTTTGGGTCTCACTCGAACTTTTATGGATCCTACAAATCTTATTGAATTACTTAATACCTAATCCCAGTTTTTAAAAGAAACCTGCATTAATGTTTGAGTATAAAATTGTACATATTTCCCACTAATACGAGTCTTACATTTCATTTCAAATAATTCCTTTTTATATTTTTAATATTTCAGGTAATAATTGTGGATATTTTCATGCTTTTTGATTAACCTTTGTATTGAAGACAGGACGTTTCGAGCAATGCACAAACACTGTTATCTGCTTTTTGGATTCTTTTTTGGAATGCAAATAATTATCAATTCTTCGGAGGGTGCTCATGATAAACTTGTAAATCTACTCTTACAAGGTCCAGGTCACGATCGCGTCTCTTTATGGCCACTAAAAGGAGTGCATAAGAAAGATATAAGAATCATGGGTAAGAAATAATTAATTCAAGTTTTATAAAAAAATATATATAAATGTGTTCCCTCAACACTAATCGAAGCGGGGCTACATTTGTAGCTTTCAAAAAATTGTCGTTTATTTTTATCATACAGTAGTTTAGACTAACCCATTTGAGGTACCACAAATTGTATTTAAAGTAATAAGGATAACAACTAAATAACTAAAAATTAAGTCTCATTAATCAAGTGAATATTTTAAACTATAGCCAACATTCGAAACCCTCCCTTAATGAACTTTTTTTTTGGCAGAACTTACTTATTCCATTAAGAAAGAAGTTTGAGTGATTGAAATTAATTCATATTCTGATATATTATAGCATAAACAATTAGTTACAAAAACAAGACCAGTCTTTGCTCTCTATCATACGTACAAGTCCAGAAAATACCATTTGAACGTGATCGACGAATTTCCATTCGCGCACTCCTTGACGCTGGCGTCTCCAGAATGGCCATCTACGCCGTGAGACCGTCCAAAACGTTGGAAAGGGGGAAGGGCTCTTTCAAAAAGACCGAGCTTCAAAGAGTCCTTCTTCCTCCGGGAGTGAAAGAAAACATCTTCCTTCGAGTTCATGATGACCCATTTAAGAGATCTGGGAATTTCACACCAGACTGTCCAAAGAGCTATCAAGAAAGTGTGTGGAAAGAGCATTTTGAGGCTAGTATAGACAAATAAGCTTTAAAATATTACATACTCAGATATGCGAGGAAAATCCAGAAATCTGAAACGATAGATTTCGTTGTTATACCCTGTAATAGTACTTCTTTATAGATTTAATATTATCCAACAAGGGACCAATATATAATTCAATTGACATACCCTTGTTCTAAACAGCCCGACGTAGACACCTTGTCATTGAGTAATTTCAAGTATTGCGACTCGGTTGTAGGACTATTTTGCCCTTTAGTTTCCCTCCTAAAATTAGGTAGTCCTTGCTGAGCCTAGAAGGTAAAGAGGCTGTTCCAAATTGTTATGTCCCAAAAGGGCTTAACATTGTTCGTTTTTGCACTTGTGATGCAATATTTCTAACCTGCAAAACGGAGTCTCTACATACAATACCAGACCATTAATTTAATTTTTTTAACATGATTTTGATAAAAACATTTTACAGGCCTCACAGTTTGAGGATGCGGTATATACTTCCCTTAAGCTTTGCGAATGTGTAGGATGTATAAGTGGCACTTTATGCATGCGCAAGAGCTATAAGCAGGAAATAATGGGTGTCGTTGTAAATTTGTTAAAATAGGGCAGTAACCAATGATTAAACGAGAATATACTGTGTCACTTGTCAAAACAAATATAATTTGCTTGAATGGAGACAGCCTTTCTGTATTAACAATTTGCCCATCCCAGACGGTAGGACAAGTGTTCATGTACACGCCTGAATACACTGAATTTAATTACTTTAAAGTTAACAGGGTTTTAATTTTCGACCAACCTGAACATAAAATTAAATTCAGGTTGTACCCGGCATTGCTTGGAATTATTCATTAACTTATAATACAAAGTTTTTGAACGCTTTTGTTAAGCCCGGCCATGGTATAATCCATGCGGGGAAAAAATCATGTTTTATATCTAGAGGGTCAACGAAAAGTCCTGGTAAGTTAACTTTATATAATTATATATAAGGTTGTGAAATATTATGTCTAAACTCTAATTAGATCGAAACTAAATCAAAACAAACAGTTTTCAGTAAAGTTACAGTTCTGTTAAGCACAATGGAAGCGAAGAAAGAGGCTATAATCAAGGATTACCTAAATGGAAGATCTCAACCAGCCATTTTGAGGAACCTGAAGAGCCAGGAGGTCCACTCTATACTCATCAAGAGAACCATTGAGAGGTACGAGGAGACTCAATCCATCAAGTACCTTCCCAGATGAGGCAGACTAAGGTCAAGAAGGACGCCCGGAGTCGTCAAGGGAAGGATTGCATGAAGTCTGAGGATAAACTCATGCAATATGGGTAAGGATTTCAACATGGGTGCAACACCAATGAAATATTATTTCCGAGATGACCTAGGTATGTATTCCTTCAAATTGAAGAGGCAACGGTACCTGTGAATAAAGGTCAAGGCTAAAAAACTTCAGAAAGGCAATGTCTTTATTCAGAAATTGAGGACTGACACGGTTCCCAGCATGGTGTTCAGTGATGAGAAGATTTTCATTTTGGAACACACTTTTAACCCTCAGAATGATAGGACTCTGGCCAAAAAAGGTTAGTCGGGTGATCATGGAGGCAATCGAGTGCAGAAGCCACAGTCTGTGAAGGTTTGGGCAGCCATGAGTGAGACAGGGAAGTCCCCCTTGGTATTTGTGCCGGCTGGGGTGAAGATCAACACTATCCTGGAGGGATGTCTTGTTCCCTGTCCCCAACAGCACTTCCAAAATGAGCCATATACCTTCCAACAGGTTGTGCCCCCTCCCACACTGTCCCACTGTTAGTAAATGTTAATTATATAATTAAAATAGATAGGTGTTTGTAATTTTTTCCTACATATTCCAAATCTCCTGTCCTTTTTACATAAGTAAACAATAATAATCATTTCTCAAATCTTTCATCATGATTGAGCAAGAAGCAAAAGGGCAAAGGATCTCAGAACTTCTGTATCCCAAAATTGAGATGGAAGACTTTATGGACATTATAAAGTGCTCCATATATGAAAAAGGATGGAAAATACCTCTCAAGGAAAGAAGGGAGTGGGGGACACAACTTGAAAAGGGATTCTGAGTTTCTGGGTGACCTGAAAGAAGAAGATCAAGGAGGACCCCACAAAATCCATGAATCGCCTCTCTAACGAGTTTGAAGTGGACAAGGGGAGAATCAGGAGGGCTGTGAAGGAGGACTTGGGGTTTTCCTCTTACACAAGGATGTTCAAGAAAGTTCGTGCGTGGATCAAGGCAAATGGATCCACAGTAAAAATTTTCCCTGACGAGAATATTTTCACTGTGGACCAGGTCTACAGCCGTTGGAACGACAATTAGCTTGGAGGATCACCAAAGGAGGTCAAGGGGGTGTTCCGTACAAATTATCCGGACCAAACAATTGTCCTGGGGATAGTGGCGTTGCAGGGTAAACAGATGTCTCCTATATTTTTTAAGGCTGGGGAGAAAATCAGTAAGGAGGCCTACCACAAGGTACTGAGGCTTAATAACTGCCATGGCTCTTGGCCACCTACCCAGAGGACAACTATGAGGTAGATAAATCTGTATTTGTGCTATCAAAGTTATGATGTGCTTTATAATAGAAAACAAATAGATTTGGACATCAAAAAATTAAGCAACGGAAAACGATGAGTAATACCTGTTAATAAATTACTCAAAGATGATTAGGAACTATGTTGTATCAAAATAATTCGTTGATATATAGATAAAATTGATTGGTAAAGAAATGAAAGTTTTAATATATGTTTTAAAACAAAAAAAAATCCAGCATCCAGCTTTCAAATTAAAAAATTTTGTGGACAAAAATCATTATCTATCGTGGTTAAATTTATAAAAGGTGTAGGGGAAGATGTTATCACAGGAACGAAATTGTTATGGGCAGGAGAAGATGGTAACACAGAAAAGTTATGTTGAGAAGAAGGAATATTAACTAATTCTATGTCCTAAATGTTCGATTTGTTTTTTATAGACTTTAAGAAAAACTTCTTTTTTTTTTACATTACAATAAACCAAAGGAACGACATTCTTCATTAGATATTCCATATTTCCTCCAGTAATTTATTTTTTGTCGAAATATATTCTTCAGGAATAAATAATGACAAATCCGAGTACGGAATGCCAGTTTTTAATAAATTTATAGGAATAGCTTATATACTATCGGACTATATTTTAGCACGTACAATTCCAGAAAAAGCAGATGTGAAGGCAAATGTGTGATAATATTTTGTTCCTTTTATCGGACAGATATAATTGTCTAAAAATGTTATCCTATTATGCCACTGAATAAGTGGCATTTGCTCTTCTTGGAAGATATGAAACTAAATTTAGAAGATAAGTTTTCGACTACTTCCACTAAATCTTCAGCACAATCAATTTTTTTGCTGACTATAGTATGATTTTGAAATGACACGGAAGCTGCGGACTGGTGAAAACTTTGAATGATTTTCAGCATGAAAATGAATATAAATTTGATCAAATGTACCACAAAAAACCATGTATACCACAAACGCCATTATTATCTTACTTTTATTCTCGTCTCTGTAAAGGAAAATCAAATTTAGAAAATGTAGAAAAACTTAGTTTATGTTATAAGAGAGATGCTACACAATTTCACACTTTTTTCTATGTTTCCTTTAAATATTTTAAAATAAGAGATTATAAAGACTGAGAACGTTAGAAATAAAAATGTACCTGTTGAGTCTCATCAAGCATATATATAAGGAAAGTTCCTAATCCATAAAAAAAAATTAACTTTATAAAGAGAAATAAAATGAGCATTGACGTGTTAGGAGTTGTTCAAAACGTTCAGTTTGGACATGATGCAACTACTCCTTAATACTGTTATTGATATTCAATGTCCAATCAACCAAATGGTTAGTTTGTTGAGATTCTCTGAGTAACAAGGCTAATTCTTGAAAATGATCACAACAAATATGACAAACATCGCTGCAGCATCCTTTTATAGCCAATTCGGGACACAGAGATTCC